>NW_027225570.1:11740000-11840000 GCF_038994185.2 Dermacentor albipictus | reverse complement strand
GAGGAACTAGTTGTCTCGCGTTACTCCATTTTAGAGGTTTCTCAGAGCACCCTGGCTCTGAGAAAGATTGGCTGTCCTCGCAACACCAGTTGCGGAAATAAACCTTCAACCAACCAATCAACCAACCTACCAACGCAGTGAGTTTGCTCTCATATTGTGCCGCTTCCAGTGCACATACTCATCTCAAAACTACGAGAGCTCCCCCGAATGGAGTCAAATGTGGATCAATCTTATCTTCCAGTTAAATGAGTCCTAAGCATTTCCTGCATCCTCTGAATGTAAGCGGCGAAAATACAACTGGGATAACGTGTTTGGCTTTTTACTGAGCAAAGTCGGCTTCAGTTTGGAGTCGCTCGTCTGAATATTATAGAACCCGAACTAAATGTAGTTGGCGCTTACCAGATGTGACTACTTATTTAGAAATCACGGCTCAAATATTTAACAAATGTTTGCCCGCAGCTGCGCAGTTGGCCAACCTATTACGGTCTCACCATCTAGGCCTTAAACATCACGGCTGAAGAAGCCCTAACCAAATACCCAAGAGTGAAGTTGTTGTCAACAAGCGTGTTTCAAGAGACCTCACGGTCGTGGTAACTGAACATTTTGTAATTTTGTTTTTTTGTTTATTTTCTTATTTATATCCAGAATGCATTATAGGCAATGCAACAAGATGGTAACCGGCTGCCGATTAGAGTTGCACTTGTACGTAACAAGCTATGGATTCCTTCTGAAAATTTCTGGTGCCATTTAGAATAATTTATGTTTAGACAAATGAGCCCTGACGGGTGTAATTGGGTTATCGAGACGGCTGGCTTCTTACGCCGCGAAGATGTGAGCCAAAGTTCAGGAGTTCGTATATAAGATTCCTGACCCGACGGTCTTTCTCAAAACACGACGTCCATTCTTGTAAAGCGTGTATGCCTGTCTTTTTTATTTTTTGCTTACTTTTAGCGTATTTTTAATTATTGCTATTTCGACAGGCTCCATCCTTTCAAATATCGACGTTCAAGCACCTTTCGTTTCGTGCTAACATCCTTACACTTCCCGGACTCCTGGGAGGCGATCGGTCCCTGATCCCTGGCGCTTAAGAGCATATATCGCGCTCCTTCGAGTAGCGGAGGAGAGGGTGAGGAGTAAGCGGAGGGGAGAGGGAGGCGAACGCCCTCCTGGGATGGTGTAGATGTGCGCGCCGAGGGCATCGATTAATCCCCGCGCACTTGTTATAAACGACGACGGGGTTCATATCGAAGGCTGACCTCCGAGCACTTCGGGGAGGTCCCAGACCCGCAAGGTGTATTTAGCTTCCCCTCGTTGCTTTCCCTCTTCTTCTTCTCCTCCTTTTTCTTTTTTTTATGCTGCGACACTAGCGACCTCCTCGCTATGTTCTTTTTTTTCATTACTTCCTGGGTTATAGAGAGAAAACATGAACCGCAGCGAACGGGGAGTTACTGTGCCCCGCAGAGCAGGCTGCCAGGTCACAGCAAACGGTCGATATCGCTTCCGTTTACGACTTCCGACTGTCATGTCTAAAGAGCTGGATTTAGCTTGGCAGTCAGTTGTCGCTTGTCTCTGAAGTCAATTACAATTATGCTGTGTGATGCGCCGCCTTAGACGGTCGTCGTTGAGTTTTCTTTTTCCCTAGAAGACCATGACTTTGGATTTACTTCCTAATTTTTAAGCTCGCAGGCTTATCTTTTGTGGTTGTATTCAGTACTGCTGGACTTATAATCGGTTAAATTGAACTCTCGAATTATATGCAGCAAGACGCGGGGAGAAGAGGGACAGTTGTTCTACATTCTACATTTTTTCTTGTGGAGAGAGACTAAAGCGTAGAGGCAATCACTTTAAAACCGTTCATCGATGTTGATTGCATGGTTATGTTAGTCTTCGCCCGCTCAAATAGGCAAGAAAAAAAGTGATATAGACCTAACAGCGACTAAGCTACCCCACATTCATATGCAAATATTTAAATGAACGAATGCTGGAAATAGTAAATGTTCAAATTGTCCCATACTTCCAGTGCTTTACAAAATGTTTATTTTCTCCCGATTTCATATATTTACAAAAGTGCCTTTGTTATTAGCTGTTTCTTCTGCAGAAAATCTCGGTTTTAGGATTTCTGCGATCTGACTAAAGGAAAAACTACCAAAGTTTGCCCCAATACAGTCTCTATACCTTGTTTTCTTTTTCTTTAGTGTCATTTGGGTTATTCCACGCCAAATCAAACAGCGTTTTTCGAATATCACAGATATAGTTAAAAATATTTCCACGCGGTTGTTTGGGTTCAAACGTGTTCTCCATGTATAGTCTTTTTTCAAAAGATGTTCAACCATTTTATCAAGAAATACTGTCACGATCCGCCCGGGTTCGTGAACAAGGGAGGGCTCAAGGTACCCTCCGTTAGACAGACGCTCTCCAGCGTGGTGGTGACGAACGATGGCTGACCGCCAAGCAGCTGTGCTCGTCAGTGTCTATTGCGGTGCGGTGACCAATGTTGCCTACCGAGCCTGGCGGGCCAACGAAGATTATGCCCGAGGGGGCGTCACATGCTTGTTACAATTACTTTTCCTGACTAGCTGATATCTAGAAGGAATAAATCAAAATTTTTTTCGAAGGCACATTGTATAATTCTGTCATTCAAATGTTGCGTATGGCAAGACAATAAATTGGTGTGGCTGCCAAAATATCCAATTTTGCAAATATTTGAATACTTCCAGTGCTTTTCCCACCGGCAAATGCGAGCAAACTTGCAAAGTTTGAATACGTTTCTTTTTTTCGGAACGCAGAAATGTCCAGAATGCACAAATTAAACATAGAATGTTAGCTCGGTTGATATTGTAAAACAGAAAGATATTTGAAGTTTTGAAGATTTAGCCAACTGCATAAAAAAATGACTTTCAATTTTTTTTTCTTTAAGCTTTGTTTTAAGGTCAAAAAGGTAGCCTTGGTGTACGGGTCTAAAAATTTATGTGATACATGATTAGATAGTTCTACGTGTTTGCTATGCATGCGATAAGTTACAAAAAGGATTTGTAGTCGAAACAGGCAAAAAAAATTGTTTTTAATTTTTATGTCAGCACCGGCATTTCTCCCACGTGTGCCCAAGCTTGCCAGACTGGGCTTCAGACGACAAAATTAATGATCGTATGAAGTACAATATCTATGGCTTCGTCGGCAACAGAGATGACATAGAAATAGAGTCGTGCTCTGCGTTTTATTGCCAAGAGACGGACGCTCTAACACAATGCGGCGTGTGCTTGGTGTGGACCAGGCGAAACGTACAGCCAATGTACATTGAATATCTATACGTGTTAATTTCGTCAGGGAGTTCCGTACAGTGGAAAGGTACGTATCATGCAGTTTATAAATGGGAATATTTGAACTCAAGCAGCCAGTAGATACAAAAAGAGCACTGATATCATTCACGCAAACAATTCATAAGATGTGTCATACTGCAATGCTGTGAAACGTATCAACATGCACTGCGGCATACATGCTGGGAACAGGACGCTTTTCCCTGGAACCCAAAGACTCTCATAAGACGACACAAGTAAAAACACCTTTGTAATTAGAACTGGATGCCTGCATAAGCGAGAACGAAGCCTTCTGGTGCTGCCTTTTGCCACTGTTCGACAGCCTGAATATGCTTGGCTTTAATTTAAAGTTCACGTTTTATCTTTCAAAATTCAGGCAGATGTGCTCAGACGTGGCTTACGTCCTCTTCTCGCGTTCATTAAGAAAAATGTGAGTCGAGGCTGTGACACTTGATGTCGCTTGTTTTCATATAGAAAAAAAAAATATACGTCACAATTCGTTGAGTAGTTTCCCAAGTCTACTTATTTAAAAATCTCCCTTTGCGAGACGGCAGGGATTCATATGTTTATGCCATCTTCGCGAACCAGGTACGAACATTTCAAAAAGTAATTTCTTGCGTTTGAATACAAATACCGTTTTGTAACTTCTCAGGCACACAGCAGACATATAGAGTTATCAAACAATATATCACATATATTTTTCGGCTGACTAGCAAAGATAGCTTGTTCGAATTTGAAAACGAAGCTTTCTTGCAAAAAAAAGGATAAATAAATAAAAGGAACTTTACACCTTCTTTTCATGCGACATACTGAATCTTCAAAGCATCAAATATTTTTCGAGTATACTACGTCAACCGGGCTAACATTCTATATATAATTTCTGCTCTCGGGATTTTTTGGTGTTTCAACCAAAAAATTCTAACTTTGCAATTTTACACGTTTTTGCAGGTGTCAAAAGCACTCGACCTATTCAAACATCTCAAAAATGGGCTAATCTTGCAGCCATTTGATTTCATTGCCTTGCCATACAAACCATGTGAATGTCTGAGTCATGCAACATGTCTTTAAAAAAAATAATGTTGATTGGTGCCGTCTAGCGCAGTTGGGCAAGAACAATGAATTTCTGTATAAATGCTAGAAAGCTTTGGCAAGACAAATAAAAGTGGAGAATGAGTCTGACTTGAACAAACATGTTGAATTTGTTTTAACACATATCTGGGACAGATGAAAAAAGAAAAAAAGAACGCTAGTTGATTTGACGTGCAATGAACCAGTGGCTGACCCGGCGTTGTGGTCCACGTTGAAATAGGTCATACTGAGCGAGTACTGCGAACGAAAACGTATACAGTGAAAGCTCGTTAATTCGAACTTCAACAATTCGAATTTATGGATAATTCGAACTGTACGATTTGGTCCGGCCAAGCTCCACAGAAGTCTATGCATAAAAAAGCCCGTTAATTCGAACGCGAGTAGGTTCCACCACGGATAATTCGAACTACGCGCCATAGTGCCAGTGGCTTGGCGACTGGCACACGGCCAGAGAAATGCGCATACTGCCTACACACTTGGCTGCGTCGCTTCCGGGACGGAGAGAACGGCGAGAGAAGGCAAAATCGGGAAAAATATAACCGGCGCGGTGTCGGCCAGAAGGCAGCAGCTGCTGCCTTCTCTCCGTTCTACGTTGACCTCCGAGACTTCTTGCCCGTCGCGAATCTCGGGGGCTTTGCAAATCTCCTTTGTAAGTCGACGTAGACGAGGGTGCGGTCGTGTATGGTGCGCTGAAAGATGAGGACATAATTTCTCAGGTCAGAAGCGCTGAACCTGTCGTTGCCAGTGACGACGAGGAGGAGAAAGACGAAGCGCCAGTGCGGCCCTCCGCTGTGGAGGTCATGGCTGGATTGAATGCTGCCCGTCTCTTCTTCAGTTTTAAAGAAGGCGAAGAGGAGGCCTTCCGCTACATTTGCTCGTTAGAGCAATAAGTGGTAGCTGTCGCCTTCAAGAAAAAAAAGGCGGACTACGATCACGGATGTTTTCAAGCATTAAATTTCTGACATGCCCTACTGCTTCCAAATCGCAATGTACTGTTGTTCTCTTTCACTTTCGTTAGTTCGAACTTTCGTTAATTCGAACTGAAGCGGCTTCCCCTTGCCGTTCGAATTAACGAGCTTTTACTGTAGTAGTATTGCAAGAAAGGAATGAATTGCGAAACACTACACGAAAACAAATTTTATGCGCAATTGTCAATACAAAAAAAAAAACACTTTTCCTGCTTCGACCAGCCGACGTGCACCCGACCTCTCCTCCTGATATGTCCTCTCAAAAGAGACTTAGATTGGCTACATGGTTGGTCGCTTGATGGAACATGGTTACAACAGCACGTTTTGACAGGAAACAGAAAGAATTCGGCGACTGTCCCATGTGTATTCTTTCTGTGCTCTGTCGGAACTCACTGTTATAACCATGTCATCTCAAAACTCGCAACACGCTAACCCACCATGCTCAGTCAGCAGGGCCGGAATAGTAGTCCGTGATATAACAAAAAAGAAATGACACGAATCCTGTGATGCACACTGTGAAATGAAAACTCCCTCCCCCCCCCCCCCACAACTTAGCCTTGATAAACTAAATATAAAGGTAATACTACAAGCGAAACCGGCAGCACGGAACGAGTTACACCAAGCGACTCGACAGGAAGACCAGAGAAAACAGGGCGAAATAGGCACAATTTGAGCGAAGCACTCCGGACGAACCGGCGGAGTCAGCGCCTTCGTCTCTAGAGGACAGGACACGGTGTGTCCCACACGTCACGAGGGCTCTCGCAAGGTCCGGCTTGTCAAGGAAGACGACAGCTGCAACAGGCGTGCAATTATTTTTTTCGTTGGTCCACCGAAGTGCCACAAAACGGCGACTCTCCTATATTTATTACTACAGATCTACGCAGCTCAAACTGGAGGCGTTATTAGGCATTCCTTACAGATGAGTGTAGGCACACATACAGTTTTCAGTAAATAACAACAAAACGCATATAATGATGCGATGCGGACAAAAAAAAAAGTAATAAGAAAACGCCCTTCGTACATGCGCCTTCGGAAAACGTGCTGTGTAAATCTTCCTGCCAGGGAAAAAAATGCACTGCTGCTGTTTTTCTTGCAGGCCAACAAAGAGCCAACTGAGTCACGGCGCCTAGTTGGGGTCATTTGTCTTTGGGAGACTAAAGACCTGCTCGCTTTCTGCTTACTACGCGATTGCGTCAGCTGTCGGTAAAGAAGTGTTACAGCTTTTTCGTTAAGACTGTAACTGAACTGCTCTGTGTAGTGCCTTGCTATTCTACGAAGGCTTTAGCACCATAGAGCCTTAGCGCTACAAACACACCGTTAAGTACACGTAGGACGCAATGTGTGCCTGTTGGAAGCCATATAGCACGCTAACTGTGTGCTAGCACTTTTCGTAGGTTTAGCGTATAATTGAACCGTGCAACCCATACGCATGCCTGCTATAGAAACGTAACAACCACGATTAAAGAATCGCACGACGTGATGCTTGGCGGGAAAAAAAGTAGAGATCGAACTATCTGCCTCGTAAAATAGATGTAGCACCCAAGCGGTAATGGCGGCGTATATTTTTCACGCTTCGTTACAATGGTGCTACCCTAAAAGATGCAGTATTTTTATTTCTTTTAATCAGTCGTGGCTGTCAATGCCCGTCGAGGATTGAGGATACCGCAAAATAAACAAGATGACATATATAAAGCTGTCGCATTAAATGCGAATATGCGTTTCCCGTGAATTAAACAGAAATAGAACAATACACGCATGTTCAAATAATAAAAAGGATATGCAATGATAACATCAGAAATAGAAACTCGTGTGGGAGTCCAATGGAAACCATAGCGTAATACAACCAGAACGCACGTAAGAAATAAGAGAACAAAAATTTTGAAAGACAGAATTGCACAATATCATCTAGCACTCTAACAAGAAGTCGCAGCTGATAGAGGAATTTCTAATGCAGAGAATGCTCAATGTCTTGAACGTGGGACTGTGAAGTTAGCAAATATTTCTTTGTCTTTTGACAAGTGTGGACTACTTACTATGTTCTGCGTTAACGATGAGAGTTTGCGCTGCTGAACGGTGTGACAGTTACTTGATCCACAAGTCATCCTTCTTCCTCTGTTCGCGCTCGCCTACAACTCTTCCATGCTTCTTATTCTGCGCATTGGGCCTGCGAAGCACCACGCGCAAATATAACCGTACACGCGCTCCTGGTCATCATGAAATTTAAAAAAAAAGCCGCAAGCTCCTCAACCTCAATTATGCGGCACGAAGTCTTCAGCTTGCCGTGTGCTGCACGCAATTGCAAACGTCCGTGCAGGGCACTCCTTCTTTTTTAAATTTCGAGCAAGGCCGCTTCACGCGGTGCGCGCTAACTGGCTTGTCCGTGCCAGCGTGTGTCATTGTGTGTAGACGGCGAACGGCACGTGACCAGCGAACCAAGGATACGGTCAAAGCCCGTGTCCGCCCTCTCGTCTGAGGACAGCGAGGGGGGAGGATGAATTGCTGGTTGCTTGGTTGCCTACCTGCACAAAGGCCAGGCAGCGAGTTGTGAGCCTCCCCAAGAGGGGCGTAAACAATTTTACTTTTCTTTCTCTCTCCTTTTTTTTTTTTTGGTGGAGCAAGAGAAGTGATTCTTCCCGCGCGCCAGGGAGAGCGCAGGCGCAATTTTTAAAATTAATTCTGATTCTCATATCAGAAGAATGCAGATATAATTAGTGCGATGAAACGGGAACTGAAATTGGTTTTCTTGTGTGAGAAGGCAAATAATAAAAAAGAAATATATGCCGGTGTATTCCAAGGCTTCCCTCCTCGCGATTTCATATCTGGTGATGCAGGAATTTCAAGACCGCTTCCATGTCTTTCTGCTAGAAGCATAACGTGGTGGCAACGTTGGCGCAACGTCGCTCGAAACGAGGACGAAGCGCGACAGTGTAGGTTTGCGCCCTTAAGTTACGTACTGTGCCGGTATAATCTAGCGATTCCTTCCGCTTGATGCTATGCCATTTTTATCGCGCACAGATCACGGCACCGCTGATCCCGTTGATAACGCGGACGGAGCGCTGTGATACGTCCACTGAAGAAAATCTGTATGACCATTGGGCATAGACGCGTTACGTTATCCCGGCTACGGTTAAGCTCTTACCAGATAAACATTCCACGTTATCAAAGTCACAGCTCGCGTAACTCCTCCACGTGCATGCGCTAACCTGTTGCCACCTGGTAACGCAGCCTGCTAACCAGTACTCGCTACGAATTTCCTCAGCTTAGAAAATAACGTTACATTAAACCGAGCAATGAGCTTTGGCTGTGTTATCTTCCGTTGTCTCCAACCATGCGTATGTATGAAGCAAGCTTTTGAAGCAGTCATTGAAGTAAGCCAAGTCAGGAGCTTCGCTGCAGAGTACTGTTTGTACCCTGTATAGAAGTATAGATAACCTGTATAGATAACCATTGCCCTTGCGCAGGATTACCGAATCAAGACGCACATTACCGTTGAGACAATGCGTATGCATCTCAGGCATTATGCTAGGACCCCTTCCCACCACTTGGCGAGCCTCACTGCTGCAAGGCCCTGCTCGACATTTAGCGGCATTGTCAGTGCACATCGTGCGTCGTTTACTTCAGGGTACGCACCTGCGGCCAAGCCAGCGTTTCCTCCGTGGTGTTTGAGCCGTTCACAAGTGCATCTAATGATTCCAGGACTACAGAAGAAGACAGATCTACCGGCCCCTGCTCTAAAACAGTTGAGCTTACTTCTTCTGCATGAAAAGTACAGAAGCCACGTCCACATCTATACCGATGGATCAACTACGTCGTGCAGTTCCGGTGGTGCCGTGGTGGTACCAACGCGAGGAATGACACTGCGCTTCAAGACATCGCATGTCACGACCTCAACGGCAGCAGAACTAACGGCCCTGCGTCGAGCACTGGAATTCATTGAATCTGAAAGAGCTAGAAAATGGGCTGTGTTCTGTGATTCCAAACCGGCATTACAGTGCACGCAGTCAGTTCTTCGACACGGATGCCATGACCAACTGACATACGAAATCGCGAATCTTTACCATGATGTCCAACAAAAAGGTCACGAGGTCATTTTTCAATGGGTACCTGGCCATTGTGGAATCAGTGGCAATGATTCCGCCGATAACGCTGCTCGTACAGCACATCATGAAGAGCAGAGCGTTCCGATTCCGCTTTCGAGGACAGACGCCGCTAGGCAGCTTCGACACTTGGTACGCAGTCTCACACTGACCGAGTGGAACTCGCCAAACTTACGACTTACACGACTGCATCGACTAAACCCCTCCCTGCAACTCCGGCCTCCACTCGAACTTCCTCGACCTGAAGCTACGCTTCTCTGTCGCCTTTGGTTAGGAGTTGCGTTCACAAAGGCATACTCTACATTGATTGGAGTGACTGACAGTGGAGCATGCGAGGTCTGTGGCACGGAAGAGAACATCGACCACCTGCTGTGCCACTGTCCACGATACACCCCTGAGAGACAAGAACTTGCCAAAGCTTTTCAAAAACTCGACAATCGGCCGCTTTCTGTGCAGGTGCTGCTGGAACACCGCCCCCATCTCCCGTCGGCCCAAAAAGCGGTGAAGGCACTTTTGTGCTTCTTAAGGATGACGGGCTTGTGCGACCATTTGTGACTCTAATTGCCATTTCTGTAAGGCCACACACGTCAGCGAACTCACTGCAATTTTCTTCTTTTCTTCCCTCCGCTCTCTCCCTGTTATCTTTGTTTTTCCCCTTTCCCGTTGCCCCGGTGTAGGGTAGCCAACCGGACGTGATTCTGGTTAACCTCCCTACCTTATTCTTACCTCTTTCCCTCCCCCCTGTATAGAAGTAAACATGAAACATCAAACATTGCTTGTGAAAGAGCGGTCATTAATCCTACCTTCCAGAGCTATGCAAACAACGGTCTAAAAAAAAATCTGCGTGTAACATTTATCATTAAGGAACGCTTTGTCATCGTACGAGTGACTCGAAACTATATTTTTTTTTTATTTTTGCAACCATACCTTGATATACACAAATAAATTGAAACTCCCTGCACAGCTGCGTGTTCTTATTTCCTCCCTAGCCCACCGCTCGATCGCTGCGCCGCCATGCGCCGCCCACACGTACTACATTTCTAGGCACTTTTTCGCCGAAGCGCCATAGCACGCGCACTAGATGTATTTGGTTTTGCGTCCCTAGCTTTGCCAGGGCGCGCGGTGTGTTCGAGCCACCCCGCATTCGCAGTGCTTAGGCGGGGTAGGTAAATTTTAATTCTGAATGCTTAAGCAACTGTATGCTTACCCAAAACGAAAACCGTCCCTTCATCCGTCTCGTAATAAGACGACCGCTTAGGAGATAGCGCTCGCAGTAGCGAACGAATTTGCCTTTGCGCTGCCTTCTACTTCAACGGCAACGAAGCGGCGCAAACAAAGGGCTGGCGTTGCTCTCAGTTAACACCTCATTCTGCAACTTTCGCAGATCGCTTTGAAGTTCAGCGGACCCGCGTCTCTTCAAGACTATGTAAGCGGCAAGAACACAGCGCGCGAAGCTGTGAGCTGTTGACACTGTATTGTGGGCATCACAGATCGCTTTCAAGCTGCGTCCCACGCGGCATTGACATAAGAAGCCGCCGCCTGAGTACGTTCATGGCTGAATAATAGAGAGTTTTAGGGCGTCCAGTATCCGACAAGCGCTGGCGGTTTGCCGGGTGCCGGGTAAACGTCAGCGGCCAGATTGGTGGCGCCAGCTATTGGCGCAAAGCTCAACCACACAAACACGGATCCAATTGCTATATTCTGCTTAGCTGCTGGCGTGAATTTTGGACAGCGGCTACACGTGTCTGGATTATATGATCTCCCGCGATGCCGCTGTCGACTCTCTCAGAGCGTACATTCGCCATCTGTGTAGGATCGCCGACCATCATTTGGCCTCCCTACCAGCCGAGAGGCATCAAGCGACCTTTTCACGAGTGATTAGCGCTCATCAAGAGTGCGTACCGGCATCTTTTACACCGGCGGCGAAGCCTTCCTCTCCCCTGTGGTGCCTCCGAAAGCCTGAAGTGAATTTTGCTATTCCTGGAATTACAAAAAATGGCTGTGGCTTAGGTAAGGTTAAGCCCAGGATGCGAAGCATACTAGCCTTTATTTTAGTTGTTGAACCACTGTTTAGCCTGGTGAACTGCTGTTGCTTGGCTATATTTGGTTCGGCTAGACGAAGAAACAACTCATGCATTACTGCTTCGTCTTCAAGAGTGGAACGCGACAGCGTTCCCGTCGACCCGCCAAGGGGTGTAAGACAATGGGCTACAGGGCAGCGACTACGCGCCCCGCATTGGACGCGGTAAGCGTCGAGCGAAGCAGCGTTCGGCGCGGCAACTAAATGTGCGCCTGAGCAAGAGACGCACGCCTTAGAAACAGCTCGTTTCTAAGGCAACACCGCATTCACTAGAGGCGCTTTTGTACCGCTTTGAAGCATCGTACTCGTGGCTCAGTGGTAGCGTCTCCGTCCCACACTCCGGAGACCCTGGTTCGATTCCCACCCAGCCCGTCTTGCAAGAGTTGAGCCAAAGCCACTTCTCCTCTCTCGTGACGTCACGGTGTCACGTGGTTTCATGGCGACACCGCCGCGCCTGAGGAGCTGGGTTGAGCTCTCGTAATATGCTTCGCATAAAATGTCCAATCGTCCAGCGCCGGCTCTGAAGCAACTTAAGCTCCTATTACTGCACCAGACGTAATACGACCACATTCATATATATACCGATGGTTCGACCTCACCTACCAGCTCAACTGCCGCATTCGTCGTTCCAGCCAAGAACGTTACAGTTAAATTCAAGTTGTCGCACACGACTACATCTACATCGGCAGAACTTGCAGATCTCCATGCCGCTGTGATGTACATTACCGAAGAGCCAACAGAGAAATGGGTCGTATTTTGTGACTCTAAGGCAGCCCTTCACAGCATCGAGCCTGCATTACGTCACAGAACTTACGAGCAGGTTATATCTGACATCAGGGAAGTGCACCACCATGCTCTGGAAAGAGGACACCACATTATATTTCAATGCTCACTGCTCACTGTGGCATCGTCGGCAACAACCTAGCTGACAAGGCTGCCGCGTATGCCCACGAAGATACCAAGACGCGTCCAACATCTTTGACGAGGTCGGACGCTGCCAAAGAACTTCGCCTACTTGCACGCAAGAAGTCACAAGATCTCTGGATTTCAACTGCCTTCAACTGCAGATTATGTAAACTGGACCCCACGCTACGGCTGCAACTGCCATCTGCCATCTAGTCTTTCCCGCGGCGAAACAACCTTGTTGTGTTGCTTGTGGCTGGGAGTGGCGTTCACGAACGCATACTCCTACAGTATGGGAATGGCCGTGAGCCCGATGTTCGACTACTGTGAGTGCGAGGAGACCATCGAACACCTACTGTGTACCTGCCCTCACTACGATGTCCAGTGCCTCTCTTTGCGGGCAACTTTACGCCGACTGGACTCGAGACCGCTCACCGAGTCAAAGATACTCGGACCGTGGCCACACCCGCCAATGGCTCGAAAACGATTCGTGCACTAGTGCAGTACTTGAAGTGCACCGGCTTAAGAGACCGTTTATAGTGTCCTTGTGTATGGTGTCCCTCCCACATGTACTCAGTGCTTACTCTCTCCCTTTCTTCCTCTTTCTATTCCCCTTTCCCCTACCCCCAGTGTAGGGTAGTAAACCCGATGCTGTTCTGGTTGACCTCCCTGCTTTTCCTATCCTTGTTTTCTCTCTCTCTCTTTGAACAGCGGCGTAATCGTGTGGACAATTATGCCACTGCAAGAATTTACACCACCAGCGAAGCAGAATATAGTAGCTTACTGCAATTGTAGCTCTGTGTTTGTCTGGTTGAGCTCTACGCCATCAAGGCGGCTGCACCGCGCCGGCCGCTCCCGTTGCTCCCGCCCATCCGGCAATCCGCCTAAACCACTCCCGTTTGCCGAAATACCGGACACACTAAAAGTCTCCTATGGTTTCACGCGAATGAATAAGGCGCTGAAGAGCGATAACGGCTTATAAAATGATCGGAACGGTCATCGGCGCACCTCGGGCCTCCACCTGCAGTACTTTAAATTGCTTGCGTCATCAGTGCTCCTTGCACCGCCGTCGGCACCAGTTCATATCGCCACTGAGCTGTCGTTAGTAATGGCCTAATCAAGTTACATAACATTGGTGATGACACCGGGTTGCGCGGAGATGAGCTAGTGGCACAATGCTTACGCTGCTTACGCGTAGTCTAACTCCCAGAGGAGTTTCTGCGAGATTTTTTGTTTTTGTACCCTGACGTTTAATATGCGTCGTGTATGGCGCCAGCGCATTGCTATTGTTTCTGCTGGAAGGGAGATAGTGATGTCAATAAGAATAGGAAGCTTGAGCGCAGCGATGATGTGGCTCGTGGTGCGAGAAACCCTCCCTGCCACACGATTATCCCAGCTTTTGTAGATCGAAGCCCCTCACACACCACGACCAACTTCTTATCACATCCCTTTATCCCCTTATCCAAACTGAAAAATTTCGTCCAGTGTTGCGTCAGCTTCCGCACGCAACTCTTATTTCGAAGCAGCCTAGGCGGCTTGTTTTGAAAAACCTATTTTCTTTTAGCGACAGCTGGGTGAGCAGATTGGGCACTCAGACATAACATCTTCCTCGTCCCACCAAGTACCTACAAGGATCTAGGGCACTCGTTGTGGAGCTTTAGGGAAAAAGTACCTAGAAGCGCGGTACACGCGAGCGGCGCATGGTGGCGCAGCGGTCGAGCGCTGGGCTTGTGCGTAAATAGAAACACGCTGTACAGCTGGTACTGGAAGCATGTGTCTTGCGGTAAACAAAGAGTTCGGCGCACACAAGTTTCGCAAATGCAGTGCAATAAATAACTTCACTTAACGGATAAAAAAAGAACGCGTATGTGGGCTTTTTATTCATTTATTTTTTCTTCGCCTTTTTCAGCGCGTGGGCGTCCGAGTGCGTCCGCAAACGAAGCCGATGTGAATGGCGAAATGCAGGCGCCGTGACCGCTCATTGGCTAATGACCTCTTGTGACCGCTACTATTTCACTATAGTTCAAAGGCGGCAGAAGCTCTCCAAAGCAAACCACGCCTGCACAAAACTAAGAAAACGGATGGACAGACAGACAGAAAAACTTTATTCATAGCATGTGAGTTTGGACTCTTCTGGGTCCCTGGACCACCGCACGGTCCCGCACTACGTCGAAACGTTCATGCTCCTTTTGCTCATGACGTCGGCAGCCCGAGCCACCGCAGTAACCTGCGATGTCGGGTCCGTAGACGAGAGCAGGACCTCCCAGTCCTCCCAGCTTGAGATGGCGGGCTGTCCCTGCGGGGGAGGATCGGCAGGGCAGCCAAAAAGGATGTGGGAGAGTGTGGCGTGAGGGTCTCCGCATAGGGAGCATGTAGGGGAGGTGCCACAGTAGTGGGATAGCAGCTGAGGGGATGGGAGAGAGCGGGTCTGGAGGCGTCTCCAGAGGATCTGTTGGGAGTGCGTCAGGGAGGAGTGGGGAAACGGATGGAAACACCCAACCACGAATCCGTTAAGAGTTTTTGTTAGTGCTTCGGAAGCTCAGTACGTATTAGATGAAAAAAGAAACAGTGAGTGTGGAGGGGGGGCGGCGGTGTTGCGGAAGGGGGATATGTAGTCGCTTGCAGCCTGCGTGGTCATAGGAAGCCTGTTTTAGTGACAAACACCGTCACGCCTGAAAACGCGGTAAAGCGTACGCACTGCCTCGTCGAGAACGTCGCCGAGTGGGACCCCATTTCCCTCCCCCCCACCCCCGTTGCTTCATGCGCTGTTAAACGGCGGGTAACATGCAAGCGAACGAAAGCCGTCCGCAATAAAGGCAAAACAGAAAAGAAATAAAAAAAGAAGGACGCGCCAGAAAGTAAAAAGACAAGTGGGAAAGCTGACGTGATCGAGGAGCACCCTACCGGACGTTCGTGTGCGGTCGCCAGGGTGCCAGGCGCGTCGGAACACGGGGGGCGACGGGTCGCGGTTACTTGTTTGCCAGCACCCCGCGATGGGCAGGACGTCTGTGGAGCCAGTCAACCCCCACCCCCCGGAGAGTGGCGGGAAGGTTGGGAGGGGGGGGGGGGAGCACGGGGAAGGACGACCACTCGAACTGCGCTTTTTATCTTTTCCCTGCCTCTCTTCACAAGCTGGGTGCCTTGCGCGGATTCTGTCGTCCCCTAGTTGGGTGGCCTCCTGCTTCTGCTTTCCGACACACTGCCCATTGCGTGGTGTCGTCTGCCGACCGCAGTCACGCGCGCACCCAAGTCACGCAGCAAAAACTGCGCGGGTCCTTTTTTTGTGTGTGCATGTGAAGCCGCTGCTCGGCAAGTGGTTCGAAAATTGGACGGGGAGCGAAGCCTGGTCCGGAGGACAGAGACGAAATCTTCCATTCAGCCTCGCCTCTGCAGGCCGTCGTGCCGCTTCAAGTATGACAGCGGTGAACGCGTGTTGCATGTGCAAAACAGTAGTGTGCAAAAATGTATGCGTCGAGCTTCTGCCACTTACACCTAACTTTCTTTCGTTGTTCCAGTTGCCGTGAACATTCCAGCGGTACAAGTGCTCGAGTAATGCGCTTCGATCAACTGCTGCCCCATAATGAGGAAAGAATACGCCGCCAAATCCACGTCTAGCACTTGTGCTTGCTTGATAAACAGGCAGCGATTCCGTAAATATGGTTATTTTTGTTCTGAACAGTCACTGTTTCTGTCGGTGAAGGCAGCAGAATGTAAGCGGGAAAAACGTTTCGTAACTACAGAACACGATGGTGTTAGTAACTCGCCATTTGCCCGCGCTTGTGAAAAGTGTGCAACGAAGAGCAGAGAAAATTTTCAGCACTTTCAGTTACGACCCACAAGTCGGTGAAAAAGCTGAAGTATGCATGTGGGTTGCCCTGGGTTGTCTGGTCATGATGGTTGGTTAATAATGTTCGTAATGTGTTGATTACATGCTAGACGAATTATTCGTTGTTCAATAATTGAGTACAGGTAAAGCGTACCTCAGACGCGAATGGTCAAGGGGACCGACTGTTGTGCTCGTCCTGATCAAAATGAGGTGACATACGAACTCGGTGCATTGTCCCGCCAAAATTCGCGAGTTTAGTCGAAAGAGTACACTTGTATCATACGGCTAAGCTAGCCGCCACATTTAGCACCGTGACGAAAAGCGAAATAATCGCATGCAATAACCTTTGTTGTAACAAATTTATTCGTGATAACCTATTCGAGCCGTTTCGGCGCTTTACTTGCAGGCGTGTTCCGCTTGGTGTTGTGATGGTGGCAAACGCAGGAGATTCTCTGCAATACATCTTTAGGCCAGTGTGATACCGAATGTCCTAGCTAACGTTAGCCAAGCTGTAGAACAACAAGGAAAAAAAAAAGATTAAAGAAAGACGGTGCAAAATGAAATTTTAAAACCTACTGTGTTCTGTCGTCAGAACACACGATCTTAAGACCTATACAGTTGTTCGGTCGTCAGACGTCTGACGACCGAACAACTGTATAGGTCTTAAGATCGTGTTTTTCATCGAATGTTCTTACTCATTTTTTTTCGTGGCACAGCTTTTAACGTTAGCTGGGACAACCTACATAAAGTTGGCCAAACAGCACTAGCTTTGATGGGGACAACCAATGCAGACTCAAGCGTCGACAGACGGGTGAACTTAAAGTTTCGTCCTAGATATTTGTCTGCGCGGAGGCTACTATTATTTCGTTTGAACAGGCTGGTATTTCGGTTGGGGGCATGTGCGTGTCACATTTCAAAATAAACCGCCAGCTGCGAGTCAGCTATTATGTTTGTTCAGCTTCTATTTTGTGCATCGTTGTGCATGATTGTGAATAGGAACCAGCTGGATCGGTTTATCATCTTGCCATTGTCACGCAGCCTTTGTTTTGATTTCCTCTAGTTTGTATGACTTAGTGTTGATTTTCTTCTTTTTTGGGAAATTACTGGATAACCTAACGTAACGAACCCGATGGTCAGTGCAAATAATTAGAAATGCCCAATTCTCCTCAGAAAGAACCACAGCTCGCCTTCTTATGTGTTCCTATAGAAAGATGTCAATACCTGACGTAAGCTTGCAGCAATTCGAGGTCTAATAAGATATCCAGCGAGCATATTATATACTTGCCTGTCTTGCGTTCCGTTTTTAATAGAAGCCGAAAAGACAAGTTCACTTCTTTATTTCTTTTTGTTCCTCTATATAGAAGCAAAATCAGATAGGCTGCAGCGCGTCTCTCGTTAAAGTTGCGCTAAAGACAATGGGCGCCGGCGGTCCGGCCCGTGTTTTAGCGCACCACAAAGCGCTCTCTTAAAAGCGAAAGCAAAATCATTATTTGTACCTTTAAGCGAAAATCCGGCGTCGTCGGCGTTTCCACGAGCGACGGTACCAAAAATCGCCATCGGCGCAAAGAGTGAAAACACGTCAAGAAACCCTCCGATTGACGTGATATTTCAAAGGGAGGTTCCTGCAAACAAAGTAAATCAATGGATTTGAAAATAAAATTTGGTAAATTTTGGTCTGGGTGTGAGCCGAGCACGCTTCCCCGAGGCCACGCAGTCGGCTCCGCGGTTCTGGTTGACGGAAGGTGTGCCTATATTGCATGCGTCATTGCACACGCCACGCCGAAAGGTGTGGCCTAGTGCGTACGTCACTGGGCACGTAAAGGCGCAGCCAATGGGGAGGAGGTGGCGCCACGTCATGAATGTAGATAAATCAAAAACAGGTAATGGCCAGTTGAGGACCATTGATCGGTGATTCGAGTAATGAACTCGACGCGCGCTAACGAGCGCTTTGAGACGCTTGGCGCGTTTTGATTGGACCTTATAAGGAGTGGCAAGTTAAGAGCGCACGCTGGAGCTCCTGCGGGAAAGAAAGAACATTTCACCGAAGGGACGATAATGTTTTCGCATTCCAAGGCGTAAGCAGTCTTAAGACACATTTGAAACAGAACAGCATGGTATTCACGGGAACAAGCAGGGAGAAACGACACGGACGAGCGCTGAAACGTCTGTTTTAACAGTCCTAAGTGTCTCTGCCGAATTTTTTTTCGTTCTGACATCCCTTCGCTCTGCGTTCGAAACAACGGAGGCGTTCGAGAAACGACGGCACACTGCAATATGAGGGGCGGAGATACGATCTGGATACACTCACACATGAGTGTTTCTCGCCGGCGCCAGGCAAGGCGCTCATTTCCGGCCGAGCCGAGTACCTATAGGGACAAGCTAGGCACTCGCGGCAACATGTCATGCAGCTTGTAATCGCTTGTTACGATCCACGTGGGTGGGATCTCGCAGTCCTTGAGTGTTTATGGTTTTTTTAGAGCGCAGCTCTTTGGCGTCCGTTCCTGGGTTTCGCGTCGTCGTCGGCCTCGTAACCAGCTCCGCCCCCCTTCGCTGGAGTGGGAGACGAAGGACGCGAGCCGCGAATGGCGGAGACCAATGAGAGCGGCCCCTTCAGTGACGTGCGCGCGCGATGCTGGTGTCATGCGGACCCTCCTTACGGCTCGATGCGCACTCGTGTCTGGTCTCAGCCGATCCGCTCGTTTCGTACTATCGTCTGCTCGCGCCACAGCTCTCGCCCGCGCCTGTTTGGTTCTGTTGGGTCAGTCTCGTTCGCGCTTGTTTTGGTTGTTATTTCGACAACAAACGGTTACAAATATCCCTCGAGGCCAGCGCACCTTCCACAACTTAATGCGGTGAGTGTAAGACTCGTATCTCCGCGAATCCCATTCATGCAAGTGCGACGACTGATGCACGGCGGAGGCCAATATGGCATTAAGGGCCCAGTTGTGAACGTCTTTGTGAACGTCTTTGAGAATCAAGCATTGGTGTACCAAGTCGAACATATATCAGTCTATTTCTCCGACCACAAAGCTTCCTTCATGACTGTCAAGAACTGTTAGTGGAGTCTTTGTTAAAGGAATACGTGTGAAAAATAAAAAAAAATTCTGTGATAGCGCTACATGTGTTGCTCGATTTCTTTGCCTCAATCTATCGAAAAGGTGAAACAGCTTATTTGCTGCGCTCAAATTTCGCATTAGGAAGTAACGTAATCGTCGGTAATTTTTTTAGTTGTTCCTTGCTCTCTTGGGGAATGCATGCCGAGTGCACCGCAGTGGAATGGTTGCGAAATCAAGTAGCGCTGACCTGCACATCAATACTCAATGCATGCCGACTGACACTGCATCATGTGGAGGCTTGGAATTATTCGTCCTTCATCATAAGTCCACCATGTACCCTTCTACTTCGTCTCATTCTGTTGAGTTGTCCTGAATAAATAATACTGAAGAGTAAACAAGCTGTAATGAAATACTGTGGGCGCGAAGAACAGATCTGCCACGGAAATCACAAGAACACAGCAGTAAAGAGGTACTCACAAAATTCTTACTAATTATTTCTTGCGGTAATAGAAAAACAAATCTAATTAAGGGGTTTTACGTGCCAAGACCACGAATTAGTTATGAAGGACGCCGTAGTGGGGGGACTCAGGATTAAGTTCGAAAACACCGGATTATTTAACGTGCGCCGAAAGCGTGCTACAATGGTGTTACCATTGCATTTCGACCCCCATCAAAATGCGGATGCCGCGGCCAGGATTTGATCCCGTGACTTCATGCTTAGTAGACCAAAACAGAAGCCATTATGCAACCATGCACGGCAGTAGCGTTAAATGAAAGTCCTAACCGTCCAAGCCATAGGACCACCGTCCGCAGCTTCATGGCGGCACCGCTAGATGTCGAAAGCTGTCCACGGGAAAGCTGGAGAAGCCCAGCTTGGGTGCAATGCGGGCGTGCCCCGGCGCGCATGCGCCAACATTGCGCAGGTTTAGCAATCGTGCCGCTAGATTCCGCTGTGCTTTAAGACGAAGCGTCATCTTGCCAGCCGTCGAGATAAGCAACAGACATTTAGAGCATTCGTGGAACAAAATCAGGCAAAAGATTGGTCCGACCGGATCCGTCAAGGGCATATGTAGCTGTACAAGGTAGATATAGAAAGGTTAAGAAAGAAAAGGAAAAAAATAGGATATGTATACGAAATGCTAGAATGAAAAGCATTTATAACATACCTGATTCAATCATGCCAGCTAGATGAATGTCGCCATCCCGTTTCAAAGGTGATGAAGACAAATTCTCATCATCATCATAAGCGTGACACACGAAACGCACTGCATTTCACGCCTCATACATGACTCTTTTTCTCGGCGGCAAACTGTGATGTCGCCATGTTTCTTCTATGCCTATCGCATTACCGGCGACCGACATCATGACATGGGTACTGCCGAAACTATTTTATCAATAAGAAAGCCATTCTTGAAAATTTTGTTATGTGTACCCAAGAAATGCAGTTTTATTTAAACCAAAGCACACGTTCTCTTGTCGTTCTAGTGAATGACCAATGGAAGCATAACATGACACTTTCAGATGAATATGAAATAGCAAAAGGAAGAAACCTCGAAGAGCTGGCACGACCGTGCTTGTAAATTGTGCTTGGTCAGCTTTATTTTTCGAAATTTTTCGAACTACATGTATAGGCATGTATGTACCGACTTTTATCCACTCAGTTACTTCATTTTTTACAAGCTTTAGAGCAGTAAGCCGTTGGGATAGTTGGTTTGACTATTCATTGTTTGTGCTTGCAGTGTTTGGATGCAGTGTTTGGATGCAGTGTTTGGACAAGTATAGAATGAGTAGCCAACATGAAATACGATACCTATTCTAAGAAGTAAATATTTTATTTAAATATGGAAGTATCAGGCAATTTATTGAGGTACCTATATTACGTTACACCGAAACTAAAGCAATGCCCTTAAAGTGAATGAAAAATGGGGCTACATAATTTCTGAATCCGACAACGTGACCACGGAAGCTCCGGCCGGTCAGCGCTACAGAAACCTATGGAAGTAATAACGAACCGGTATGCAAGTATAGGACACGGCTGGAGATAATGCCAGTTTGCGTCAAAAGTGTTGTCGCAACATTTCTCGCTCGGTTTCAACGGCATTAGCTAACTCTTTCTGTTGGAACTGTATTTTCCGTTGATGTAGAACTTTCTCACAACAGAGTCACAGAGTCTTGTAGTCAAACGCCGCAAAAATATGTGCCTATCTGTGGCTTAGAAATCATAATTTAAACTACGTTTCTCAGGCATTCACGCAATCAGCATCGATTGCCAACGATAACGTCGATACAATCGGGTGAATTAAGGAACCCATTATGTAACTAAAGCTATGTAACTGCGTAACTAAAAAGAAATACACAGACGTTCAGACGCATTTACACGGTTGTTGACGTGAGCTGTTTCAGTGACCTCGATGCGAGAGCAAACGTGAGCCAACAAGATCAGATTTGTCCATGCGTTCTACTTGTACGTCTGCGTCTTTAAATATCTTAGTGGGAATGCTTCACATACTTAGAGCGTACACACATAGCGCGTAAAATGAGGGATATGTGTCTTTATATATGCCCTCATCCATTTTGCACGGTGGAGTCGAACAAAATGAAGCGTTTAGAAACATACGTGTGTTTCAGTCGAAAAGCTTTTGTATGTTTCTAGGCACGAACTATCACGAAGAAAGAGAGCGTATGCTTCTGGAAGCCATGCCAATCGGGGCCAGTGAAATGGCAAGCCTGCCGCAGTGTTACCATAAATTAGGCTTTCATATATGCTTATATTGAAAGCCAATATCAAGGATACCGCCGAATTACGCCTGAACTTTAAAGCCGAGTTAAGACAAAGTGTAGCGATAGCCTACAACACCATTTACTTCCTGTGAAGAAGGCGCACGAGTAAGAAATGGCTAGGCGTTGACGTTTAAGCGGTTTAAGTAAGCAAGCATCACACTGAAGTGCAGGTGTGGAAAGCTAGTCCGCGGGAGACCCATCGAAAAACCGTTTGCGTGTTAAAAATGTAAGTTTGACAAAAAGTGCAGCTCGAGCGCGAGTTGTTAGAGGTCGTTTTAATGACAAAGCCATCATTTCTTTCGATCAAGATTGTTGCATATATCTAGTCCGTCTCTAAAGCAAGAAGGAAAAAAAAAACAGAGACGGCCTGGCCCAGAACGTAGACGCTCGGTAAGTTGGCATCCTCAGAGCAGCGGAAGCTCGGTAAATGTGCTACGGGCCATTCAATGTGCGTTTTCCCTTATCTGCCTCCGCACTTTGAGGGCGTGTAGTCGGTCCGCAGTAACCCTTGCGGCCGGGCATGCGTGTTTCTGGCAAAAAATAAACAAATAAAATTACATGCTCGGCTTTTTGTAGTTGCACTTTATTGTCGTTTCGTTTCGTCGCGTCGCGTTGGTATAGTAACGTTAGCGATCAGCGGAGAGCGGTATGCACCGTGCAGACAAAGCATCGTATCGTGACAGGAATGGCGAATGGAGCCCTGTTTACTGTGCTTTCGTGAACCAAGACAGACACATCCGGTCGGCCAAAAGTGCGTGGGTAGAGAGAGGGGGAGGGATCGCAAGCAGTCGGACAACAATGCGCGTGTTGCTGTGATGTTGCTTGCATAGCGCTGAAGAGAATAAATAGCGAATTATAAACGCAAATGCGCTGTTTCACGAAGCATCGCAAAGTGTGCGTTACGATAAAACCGTACGTCACGTGTAAATTGAAACGCCGGCACCGCGCGTGAGTTACAGAGAGAGAGGGGGGAACGCCGCGCGCACATGCAGGCTGTGCATATGCGTGCGGTTGCGAAAGACCCGTATTTTTTTAGGCGTGTCCCGTCCAACCCTATTTGCTCTACATTGGTATACTGTCGTGAAATTCGGTAGAAGAACTTAATCGAGTAATAGCGTTATATAGGCGTAGTGCTTGCGTGTCGAATTCTCTGGTGCCGTGTGTGCCGTGTTCTTTCGTGCTCCGCTGTTCTGTCCATTTGTACAAAGCGCTCATGGGGGTATACTGACGTACACTGACGCTGAATGATATCGCGCAGTTGCTTTGCAGGCTGCAGTGTATTGATCGTCGGAGGCTGACACGATGGGGAGCTGAACCAGTAAAGCATGTACAGGTACAGACGTGTTGCCTTCTTTTTTTCTTTGAAAGCGTCATCAGCAGTTCACGGAGCACATGTAGGACACAGTTTCAAACTTTTGTGACGAATGGGATTAGAGTACACACAGTTGCGTTGTTGGTGAAACAAAACGTTTACTTAGTTATGTTTCCAGCACCCTCATATTGTTTGCCAAACGGCATATATATAGCATAGGGATATCGATACATAAGATGTTTGAAATAAACAAAGAAGAACGACGCTGTCTGATTGTAACAGCAGTTGTTAAGTGGTGTTATTACATAACACTGATCATGATAAGTAATGAACAGCCAATCACCAGCATTTGTTTTGTTTTCTGCTTATAAGTGCACCGCACAAAATAAAGAGAATCCCGCGTATACTAGTTAAGTGCCCCGTAGCAATACACGCTAGCAATAGTAGTAGCAAAAGACGTTGCTATAAACTTTTCATGCCGAATTTGCTTCCTAATATAAGACGTGTCAAGGGATAAAGGGGATGTTTATCCAAATCTGCGTAGTGGTCATCAGTTTGTTAACTTCTAAGAGATGCCACTAATCTGATACATGGCCGTATGCTGCGATACTTCGTATTGACCTTAATATGAGTATCCATGCATGGCAAAAACCTACTGTGCGACAATACTTTTGACGCGCATTCCCAGCGTCTCGTCTCTTTCCTTTAGCAATGGTGGACGTTTATTTTCTCTTTGTAGAAGGGACGAAACGCCCCCCTTCGGCGAATATCTATCGGAATGTGTAATATGTCTTGTGCGCATGCCAGGAAATATATAAAAGCGCCGCATCAGTGAAATCAGGGTGAACGACTCGTCCAACTGCTGTTCGGCTATAAAGGTGCTATCTAACGCGCACCCTCGAAATGAAAGCTGCACTCCCCGTTTGGTCTAAGTACGGAATGCGATGTCTTTGCAACATCATCACGCCACACTGGAAATTTTGCCGTAACCACATCAGTGCCTTTATATGCGTGTATAAATCCTCGCCACTCATCGCCCCGATGATTTCTAAAGCCTTTGACATGATACTGAAAAAAAATGGTGGCGGGTATGGTGCGCGTGTGGTGGGAAACCAACTAACACAATTTTTAATGCGATTAACATACTCCACTCCATTTCCAGTATATTTGCCCTAATCCATTTTCCCGCCAGTTTCGATCACTGAGTAGTCCCTGGTATAATGGGTCGAGCGTCGGGATGCCGTGCTGATGGAACTGGGTTGGAAGCCAACCGTCGGACCAAATTGAGTCACTGAATATGTCACACTAGGTATGTGCCACTATTGGGTAAAACCTCTTTCGCAATTACTTGGCTGAATGGGTATATCAGCCTCTCCTGTATGAATTCTTAGAAATTTATCTCAGGCTGGTCGAAATGAAGCTTTGCAGAAGGGTTGAAATCCGGGCCAGTTGGTACATATTAACGCGATAGCGTTAAGGAGCTCGTGTCGCAGAAAAGCCGGTGTCGTCGGCGTCGGTGTCGGCGTCGGTGTCGGCGTTTGCGGCGTTGACCGTGAGCGATAAATCACGGCAGGCGCTTCATAAATAAAAAGCAACTTCCAAGATTGGCCCGGTGGGAATCGAACCAGGGTCTCCGGAGTGTGAGACGGAGACGCTACCACTCAGCCACGAGTTCGATGCTTCCAAGCGGTGCAAACGCGCCTCTAGTGAATGCGGTGTTGCCTTCGAAACGAGCCGTATAAAGTTATACTGCGGTGTATATAGGTAATTATGAACATGTAACGTACAGAAGTCACAATTACACGAGTTGCGAAGTGCGTTTCCGCTGCATTTCTTCTGCGCTTTCCGCACACGCAGAGCCATCTTGCGGCAAACACAGAAGACCCCCTCCTCTCAATGTACGGCGCTGCCCCGACAGGAGGCGCGCCGCGCGCGCATTGGGACCGCTGCCAGGCGCGTCGCGGGACTCCCTCTCCCCTGACGACGCTTCGCCGTGCTCCCGGTTTAGATTACTATCTATCTCTCTGCCCGTGCCGATCACGACGTTTGGCTGGCGTAGATCGTTTCCCCTCCGAGACACCGAGTTCTTTGGTTCGTTCCGTTCGCTCAGGCGCACGTTTCGTTGCCGCGCCGAACGCTGCGTTGCTCGACGCTCACCGCGTGATAGGTGGGCGCTAAGTCCGATGCGGGGCGCATCGTAAGTGATCGCTGTGCCGTAGCGCATTGTCTTATACCCCTTGGCGGGTTTACGGGAACGCTGTCGCGTCCCACTCTTGAAGGCGAAGCTTAAGCGTCCTCCAATTTTTTTTTGGTTAGCACATACAAGCAGTCCTTGTGGCGTGAACCTCTCTTCTTGTCCTTTGTGTTTTGTGACTGTTTTTTTTCCTTGGAAATAGAACCCGCGTCCTATAGCTATAATCGTACAATCTTGATTAAATATATACTGCCACGCGCACCCCACACGGACTTCATGGCGTTGCCGTCAGATGGCGCAGCGCTTCCAGTGGGGAAGGGCAAGACAGAAGCCCAGATGCATAAACGCCTCATGCATGACGCGTTTGGGCGTTGACAATGCGTGGTGTCCGTACAGTACTTCAATGCAAACCGAATTACCGTCAACTTTCTTCGCGAGATGAATTCTGCCGGAATTTAATTTTTAAATCCGAGAAATTTCAGAACGTACTTTTATACAGAAGCCCCCTAAAAGTGAGAGGCTGTGAGTGTTGAATACGACTACTATGTCCATTTTAGATCTCTGTGTTCTGCCTTCTTCCTAATGCCTCCCTTGATAGCCTTGTTATGTCATCTTCATGCGTTATCTGTTATGACCGCGGAACTGTATAGTTTCTAGACAACGCCACTAAAACTACGTAGATATTCCGACGTAAGCATTTACAGCGTAAGTAAACAGCCTTTATTAATCGAAATCTTCTCCAGATGTCGCGTGACTTTCATATATTGTTCTCGAAACACTATCATGGCACTCAAATTTTCAGCATTAAAATAAACGAAAAAAAAATCAAAGTATTTACTTATAAGACAATATCTGCAGCAAATGCTAGCATAGTAACCATTGTTACGTTTGACTGGCGGCTGCTGGCGATCTTCGGGGAAGCGACCGTCAGAATGGCACCGGCTGGTCTGCTGCGACTACAAACATCAATGCGCCGAGTCAGCGTCCCATCGGCGCCACCATGTCTGCTGCGACGACTCGCTTTGTAAGGACCACGATCGGCCACTTACCCTGCCGTGAGGCGCCCAGATGTCTAGACGGAGTTGGCGAGCCAAGTATTGTTTGAAGCGTAACTACGAGTGGGCCTAGTTCGAACATATTCATTATGAACTTTATGTGCGCAAGTAGAGAGGGACAAAGGAGAGGGGCAACACATGGATGAGCGCTTTCCTTGTGTAGGAAAGCGCTCGTCGTTGTGTTGCCTCTCTTCTTTGTCCCTGTCTGCTAGCGCACAAAAAGTTTTTAAACAATGAAGTATTGTTTATAGAGTCGCCACCGCCTTCACAGTTCGATTGGAGCGGAGGAATTCCTGGAAGGATATGTTTTGCGGCGCCGTCTTATGGGCCTGAGAAGTTGTCAGTGAATGAACAGACGCGGCGGCCACTGTGTGCGAGGTCAACTTTGCGATCAAGAGGCACCTGCTCGGGGCAGACCCATGTCTGCGAAAAATCCGCTCACCTTGGAGTGGTCAGTGAAACCTGTGAACAAGTGTGTGTAAACTCTCCGCCTCAAAGGCGGGTCAACTGCGATCACTTTGGACCCTCCGTATTGGTCGGAGGTTGAATGATCATTTTCCCTCACCTAGGGATGTAGGGAGGATAGAGTGCTTATAAGCAGCCGTCGTTGGCTCTTCAGTGCACATTCCTCTTTCAGTCATGTTAGACTAATGAAATGTAACGTTCCCATGTAGATACTGTAAATAAATATCATATCCTTCGTTATCGATGAGAATAAGTCTTTCCCTTCAACAACGTCCTCAGCGTGGATAAGTTGGATGACGGCATGGTCCAGCTGCCATATATTTTATGCCCGACCCCAAAGATTACGCCATTGAAGAAAGCTTGTCGCACAGTTTCTAACAGCTACGGAAACTTGGGGTGCCATATAAATATGAGGGGGCGCGTTCTCCAGTCTAGTCTCATGATGTGTAATTGAAGGCGTCCTTTATGAGAATGCAATTATAACATAATAATTATGTCATACAAGGTGCAATATTAGACCTACAATGTCGCCTGCTATGGAGTCCATCAAGGAAGTCATTTTGGCTGCTACAAAGGAGGCGCTTGCTCAACTACCAGTGCCTACTTTTATTTGTTATCTTTAACAGCAATGACGTCTGTAAGATGTCTCCCCGACTAATGTGAGCAAGAGTGCCGGAGAACTTTATTATCAGCAGCCCCGAGTTTTGCGATGGCAGGGACGATGATCTTGACGACCGGATAACTTTAAACTTCTTTCAGGTAAGCTAGGAAATGACAGCTATAAAGCTGGCATGCCTGTACGCTTTCCGTTGATGGAGCAGAGCCGCTTCCGGTCGCATCGCGATAGAAAAACATCTTCCGCTACCGGTGATTTTGCAGCGCCCGTAAACTCGTGACTTACTGCGATAAGGAAAGTAACGCCGATCGTCCCACTCGGAAGCATTAGGCGGCGTCACGACGTCATCGTCAACGCAGCCGGGTTCGCCATCAGTCAAGCACCGAGACATCGCGGCGTTAAAAGTGCGGTATAAATAGCTCTACTCCGAGATTTCACTTAGGGGAAAAACAACACCCATCGTCGAAATGACAGCGCCAACTTTGCGAGAGAGCGCACAAACAGGAAGCGGAACGAAAACGAGCGCGGAAGATAACGAGCTACTTGTAAGCTAAAAAAAAAAAAAAATTAACGGTGCGCTGATCGCCGCGCTCTGATTTTTTTATCTATCGATTTTCTATTAAGCCACGGGTGGCGCGAGATGCTCAAGCTGTTGAAAAAAATAACCACAACTGCGAGGCAAGGTTATTTAAATTGTATTTTGTGTCTGTTTTTCTCTTTTTTCGCGGAACTTTCTCGACCATTCCAGAAATGCCCTTGCGCATGGACTACATTGACGAAACAGCAACATTGTGTTTACTGGGATGGTCGCCTCCGGCGGACATTTGATTTTGAAGAACGCGTTAGTTAATTTAATCTCCACAAAGCGCGACAGGAACTTCCGTCTCCTGTGATGTCGCAACAACAAAACTTTATAACGTCGCCATAGAAATGCCTTAGTTGAAAAGGAAGCGTCGCATGTAGACGGCAATAGCTCCACCTATAAGAATAAATCAATTTTTGTTCCGAGAATGTAATATCGGGTACTTCAGGTTTTTGTCGCTGTACAAATATTTCCGACATCGCAAGCGCAGTGTATCTCCAAGCAGAACGATACTTCCTTTTTTTTTTTCGTTAGGACAACAGCTTACGCTGTTTTTGTTATTTGACTGGTTGGACTAATTCAAATGGTCCGACTAACTGGGCGCGAGTCTTTCCCATTCTGGAAAAATTGCACCACTTGTGACTGATATTCATCCGCCAACCGATAAATGCCCATTACCATACCGGTAATAGGCCAGCCCAATAAAATATAGCCAATACATACACATACATGCATTTACATACACACACACACACACACGCACACACATATATATATATATATATATATATATATATATATATATATATATATATATATATATATATATATATATATATATATATATATATATATATATTGTTACGTCCAAGCGCGTCAAAGGGACGCGGGGATGAAAGAAACGGTGACGTCTTCGGCTATCCCTTTCAACAAATGTCCAACTTTGTCCTCTTCAGACATTTGAGAGTTCACTATTTTGCACAGTTTCAGCACTTCTTCGATATAAGTCGTACAGGTCTCGCCGGGAATCTGAGCTCTTTGCGAAAGCGTCTGTTCGGCGCGTTTCTTTTTTGCGCTAGAGTCGCCAAAACACGCTCTGAGCTCCTCTACGAAAAGCTCCCATGAAGTGAGCGTGTCTTCGTGATTCTCATACCCGACGAGTGCTGTGTCGGTAAGGGAAAACACAACATTTGACAACTGCGCGGTCGAGTTCCAACCATTAGATCGGCTCACCCTTCGGTAGTTTGTGAGCCACTCGTCGACATCTTCTCCGGCTTTTCCTCCGAAAGTGAGTGGCACCCGGTAGTATTGCCACGGAACGCCAGGTGCTGGCCTTGAAGCCGCGTCAGAACCTTCGGGAATCTGGCAGGCGTATTCAGTCATGTCAGGTGATGGTGGCGGAAGTCCGGCAAGTCGACGGCTTCGGCGAAGCTGTAGCAGCGTAGGCTCCGTGGTTACGAGGTGTACCCCGCACCTCCACCAATTTGTTACAAGCACGGGGAAAAGGGGTTTATTTAGGCGTGCGAGAGCAGGAACGGCAGGCTACGAACAACAGGAATGGCCGCTGCACCGTCTTCGTTCTCCTCTTCGTCTCTCTTCTTGATCCCCGCGTCCCTTTGACGCGCTTGGACGTAACAATATATATATATATATATATATATATATATATATATATATATATATATATATATATATATATATATATATATATATATATATATATATATATATATATATATATATATATATCATATGTAACACACCAGATAAACAGGTTTTGTTTACAAGGTCCAACCACTATTGACTAGATCAGTGACCAGAATCTTTTTTCTTCTAATAAATATTAAAGACCGTAATATGAAAATTCGCGTAGCGCGTTTACTTCCTGCTAATTCAAAGACGTTTCTTTACGTGCTACATATACGTGCAATCATGTATGTACACGTAGCAAAATGTACGTGCTGTGAACGTATTTTCAAAGAGAAAGATGCCCCAAATGGGCACTCTGATTTGTACATTAGGATCGCACTGATAGTAAAAAATTCTAGCGCCTCAAATCAATTGACAAGAAACAAATGGCTGAATACAAATTTCTGCTTAAGGAGAGCAACAACTTAGAAAATAGTCACTCGTCAGCTTCGTCGCCCAAAAGTTCCGTTAAAGGGACCCTGAAACGATCTTGGCGATTTTCTACAAACGTACTGAGTCGTTAGAGTAGGTTCTTCTGATCATTAATTGATGCATCTAAGTGCTCTGCGTAAAGCGTGTAATTTATTATAAGGTTTTAAAAATACACATCGCTGCCGATCGCAGCGCACTGCTCGGCGGAATTTTAAGCCGCCCCTACCCATATGATGCAAATAACCCATATTACGTCACATGGGCGAGCTATCTGATTGGCTGACCAGGGCGCGTGGTCGATAATTTTTCCAACTTTATGGTGAACAAATGATGCTCGTAATAGTTGGAATGTTAGTTACTTTGTTTTTGTAAAAAGAAAATAACTTAAAGAGAATACACAAGAATAGTTTTTTAGTACACTTCAGCACTTCCGGCACACAGCAAGTGTCGTCTGCTTGTGTTACAACGTACTCCATTTTGACGAGAGCTCAGCGGTCAGAGTCGGTCTCAGTCTTTTCGCGAGCACTATGATTCGACTTTGTTGCCTTGTGGACTGCAAACCTAGGACTGCAAACCTAGCGACCTGCAAACCGCGAGTCCAGTATTAGGGCAAACGCAAGCGCAAGGGGACAGGGTCTGGCCGCTTGACTGTGCCGGGATGAGCCACGAGATGAGCAGAAGGGCAAATGCGAACGGTCTGCACGGTGCAGCCACCTGGTGGCACAGAGCTCAACCATACGCAGTAGCAGCAACGAAGTGTATTCTTTGCTGCTGGTGTGTATTTTTCGCAGGAGTGTAATCATCAACACGTTGATTTATAAATGTTTAAAATGCTTTACACTTGGTTGGAGCAATATTAGCGCTTTGTTTGACTGGTTAAGCGCTGCGCCAGCAAGTGTCTGGACCGTGCAGACCGATCAGGCTGCTCACGTACGTCTACGCTAAAGTTCCTTCATCAGCTTGAGTTTATGCCTCCAGTCATTTGCCGAAATGACCAGCTTGCCTGTTTTTAGCGGAGTACCGGACACGTTCGGCGCTACGACAGAATGCTCGCAACGCACGCTGCTTCGATAGTTCTCGGTCGACGGCCAAGCGGCTAGCGGAGAGGTCTCGCGCAGGAGGGGGCGTGCTCCTAAACAACCGGAAGTGAGCGATGTGACGTCGCATCATGACGCTGAACCAGTGAAGGCGGAGCTTAGCGCCGCTCGCTCGGCGAGCGAGCTGAGGAGGAAAAGCATAGCTAGGGATGAGGGTAACTTCTAATCGCTTGCAGCTCCATTAATACGTAACGCTTCACTTAAATTGTGGTGCGAATGTTCTACTTAAGCTGTACCCTACGCGCCTACAAAATTTGTCCGAACCGTTTCAGGGGCCCTTTAACCTAAATTAGCGCGGTGAGGTCACTCGAATTATTGCAGTTAAATGAAGATACAATGCAAGAAATAACGCTGTTTTACTTTCAAAAGTATATAGTCTCCAACAGCGGCATGTGTCAGCTTGTGATTTATGCGGTAAGGCACCAAGGCGCACACGATAAGGAAGGAACTTATGACGTTAAACAGTAGATGACCATCAATGTCGCACGTGAATAACGATATAAAAATGTGCAACTACCCTCCAAAGTTGTTATCAGTTTTTGATTTACGCACAGGTAGACCAATGTGGTCTCTATGCCATAGAAACACATTGTATTCTCAACGTTTGAAATGATTGAACTGCGATTTCTAACGTCCAGAAACTACGCAGCGGGTTACGAAGGAAGCTGCGAAGGTATTCGGAAGAATTTTGACCCGAGGTTAGTCAGCGTGCACAAAATAGTACCATTCAAGTACAACAGCACCCTTGCATTTCGCTTCCATCGAGGTGCTTTCGCCGAGGCTGGGAAGAGAGAACCCGCGACCGCTGTTCAGAAGACGAACGCCACAGCAAACGAGTCACCACGCCTGACATACTCCCCATGTTTCATATGCCTCTGTGACGGCCGCCATGTACTGAACGATCGAACGGCATCACAAGCTGTGCTGCTTCAGGACTCTATGTATTCTGCGAAAAACGAGATCGAAATACCGAAAGCATACCGCTTGCTCTCCGCCACTATATATATATATATATATATATATATATATATATATATATATATATATATGTGTGTGTGTGTGTGTGTGTGTGTGTGTGTGTGTGTGTGTGTGTGTGCGTGTGTGTGTGTGTGCATGTGTGTGTGTGTGTGTGTGTGTGTGTGTGTGTGTGTGTGTGTGTGTGTGTGTGTGTGCCTGACGCCCGGCTAGCTAAACTAGGAAACCCGTCCTTTATGCAAAAAAGATTTCTCGAAGTGCTTCTTCCCGCACACTAATAGCGTCTACCACGCAGGCCTTTCCTTCTTTCCTTTTTTTGTGTGCGCTCGCAAGCTTACTCGAAGAATGCCGGCCACCTTGTATGCGCACATGCGTAGGAGCCCGGTGCCTAGCCATCCTACTCGTGGGCGAAATTAATCTCCGACGCGAAAATGGCGCTTGTCAACAGAAAGGCTCCGCGCAATTTTTCATCATCGGGCGTTCAAATTTTTTGCCCATGGTTCCCGAAAATGCCTTAGTTTATTTTAGTCTTCAAAACACAAGAAGGAAAAAAAGTAGAAAGAAAGAAAGAAAGAGCGAAGGAAGGAAGGAAGGAGAAAGAAAGAAAGAAAGAAAGAAAGAACGAAAGAAAGAAAGCCGGGGGGAGGGCAAGTGCGCGACACAGCATACCAAGGTGGCGCTGAGCATCTAACCCTTGTGAGAGACTTATTGAGGTGCCCTTTTAATATCGCTCCACCTAGGTTCCACTAGGTGAGTGCACTATATTTGCAGGAATGTACCACTTACTAAATGAATGCCGGCGGCAAAGATTTCGAGACATGTGCACGTCGCGCCATCTTTCGACGCTGGCAAAGCGAGCGGTAGTAACTGAATGAAGAACAAACGAAGAAAAAAATTATAGCTAAGGAAAACAATTAGTTAACAAGAAATGCGGTTACACCTATTGGGTACCCGCTGGGACTACCAGGTGAAATTCCAAAAGCGTGCCAGGAGGCACGCACGTTCGCCGGACATTTCAATATCTTACAACGGTGCGTAATGAGAGTCTCAGTTACGGTAGTGGGTGTGGCCGTCATCGACAAGTGACGAGAAGAAAAGCCCCTTAAATTTCCTAAAACAGAGGCATGCTTTGAAGAGTGCCGCCTGCTCCTCGCGCGCTGCGGCCGAGGCCGACGCCGCGTCGCTATTGGCCTAATAGTATCACGTGTGCCCTCGCGCCGTGCATCAGCGCCATTCTTGCTCGAGAAGCGTCTACGGAGTGGGGAGGAGCGCATGTTGGCGCCGTTGTTACATTTGAGCAGTGTCGACGGCACCACGGTCGAGGAGGGAGCGTCAAAGAGAGAAGCGAAGAGGTGTGAAGGTGGAGGAAGAGAGTGTCGCTACTTCACGAAGTTTAAGGGCCTTTCACGGGACGCGTAGAGGCCTGCCACCTACAGAAAGAATATTGACTCACAGTGGAGCAAAACAACTAAGAAGCTTAACAGCAAGTATGCGACCGGTATAGTAGGCAACGTGTCAACAAAGAACAATAAACGCAAAGTAAGAGAGGCGGAGACAATTCCTCAACGATCGAAAAGAAACTGGTCATGACTAACTACTTCAAAAGCAAAAACAAAATAAGGAAAGGCACAATTCATCATAACTCAGAGGGAAGCTCTTTGAAGCGAGATCAAGGTGCCTTAGAACGCGTAGTTGTAAAAGTTATAAAACGAGGTACACCAAAAAAGAAAACTTATGTGCTCGCTGCTGTAAAGCTAGGGAAAGAGTGCCGCTTTATTTCGTACCTTCTGTGCTTGGATACTCGCAGAGGGATGTATCGCTGTGGAGAAATTAGTTGTTGAATCTAACCTATTTAATTGCTAATGGTATTAATCATCCTTCCATCATTGCCCCATCTATATATATATATATATATATATATATATATATATATATATATATATATATACATTGTCTTTCTTTTTCTGTGGTACATTAGAATAACTGTTTTCCGAATCGCCTTCGATTTTACGCGCTCTAATTTATTCATCAAAGTTACGTATTTCTAAATTTATTCACTTAGCAGACACGTAAAATCTACCCCACTCTTTGCCAATCCCCGTGAGTGGGTATGAGCTAGAGACTTTAATGTCCTTCTCCTCCTCTCATCAAACAATGCAGCCCGCCGTCGTTGCTCAGTGACTATGGTGTTGGGCTGCTGAGCACGAGGTCGCGGGATCGAATCCAAGGCCACGGCGGTCGCATTTCGATGGGGGCGAAATGCGAAAACACCCGTTTACTTAGGTTTAGGTGCGCGTTAAAGAACCCCGGCTGGTCGAAATTTCCGGAGTCCTCCCCTACGGCGTGCCTCATAATCAGGAAGTGGTCTTCGCACAGGAAACCCCATATTTTAATTTATATTTTAAACAAACAATGTAGAATGCTTTATTAGACTGTGACAATATCTACATGGCTGTCGGTTAAGCTCCTCTGGCTGTCTTGAAGCGCTTGGCTTCATGAATAACAGGGGGAAACCAAACATATCCGCAGTAGAAATTAGTGGACGGCGTTCGGAGGTTCGGTCGCCGAAAGCTATGGAGACCACGAACCTTGCGAAAACAAAGTTCCCCAAAGTGATTCAGAATGTTTGACGCTGGAAATTTTTGTGAGGTAATATATATATATATATATATATATATATATATATATATATATATATGGGTCATTCCATCTCAAGTGTACTCGGTGTTTTATCGACCATCTGCGATTCTGCTGAAAAAAATCATACTGTTTTACCTCAGTGTGCGAAATAATTATTCAAGCGATTTTTTTAAAAAAATAAATTTCTAATGCCCTGAGGACGCTTTGAATGTTGCGCACACAAGTGAAACTATGCCAGGTAGACAAATTTCTACAAAGTTATTTCTTTGACCTGTTACTGCGAATATTTTTTTTAAATAGTCGCCAGACGGTACTCTTTTGTGACTATTGTCGCTTATTACTTTCTGTTTTAATTTACATAATTTTTAGCCGTAAGAAAGAGTCGACAATTGCCCCTTTTTTAATATTTTTTATAAAAGAAGTAACATTTCCATGAGGAATATATTCACAATAGCGGCGTGGTATGTGTGTATACTAGATGATAAAAACTTTCGTATAAGAAATAAAGCCTAAACTTTCACTTAATGTCATGGTAATTATGAAAAAAATTACGTACTGACTCAATTCTGGCTTCGTTTTCGCAATGTAGCGTTCCAAGTAAAAATATGGCATAGTCGGCATTGCATAGTATGCTTTGCTGTATATCTATGTACAAAGATTTAAAAGATGAAATTTTGTTTTAAGCGAGAAAAAAATTTTTGAACTGCACAATCACAAGGTTGCGCGGAGCATCTCTTTGCTTCGCCTTCACTGCATAGCACGTCGTTCGGCGTTTCAGTTTGGCTCATTTTACGTGTTTCTTCTTTTTCTTTTTGAAGACGAGGTCTTCTTTGGCGACTTGAGGTTGATTTGCGGTTCGTGGGGACTGAGTTCCGGGCCATTGTCATCTTGTAAGATTAGATAGTTGCAGGCCTTCTAGTGCACGTAGTACAAGAAATAGGCGTCTGAGTTAAGCTTGGAACGAAAACGATGCAGAAAGTTAGTGTACTACTATATACGGAGAAGTTATAACGCGTAATTTTTTAAAAAAATACGGCGAAATAAATTCGGTCCACATGTCACCATTCACTAAAAACGCGCCAGAACAGGAACCAGAACTGTGGCTTTATTCAACGAACAGGCGATTTGTGGCGCTCTGCTAAACCTAAAACAACGAAAAAGGCCACTGGCCGGCTTGATACCTAGATTGTCTGCGAAGCGGCTTTAAATGTGTGGTTGGAACACGTATTCGTATCGTAAACGCGTCCCGCGATGCCACCCACCGAGGCTGGGAAAGCGACGTCAAGACGACGGGAGGAGCGTGCATTACGAGCAGACGATAGGTGCGTCGTCTGCTACTGCTCCTCTTTATCCCAGGCAAAGCTACAGCTGTCATACAAGCAAACCGGCGTTCATGTTTAAAGTTTCTTTCCGATGGTCCAGGTGTGAAAAAAATGTATCAAGTCGACGGTCTGGACGACAGTTTTGGCGCGTATTCAGCTTCTGAGAATTCAGGTGCATGAATTTGCGTAATAATTCATGGCACGTTTAAACAACACGATGTCTCTAGTTCACGTATTTCCTCTCCAGGACAAGGGGTGATTTTAACAACATTGTGTTGCCGGAAGCACATAAAAATTCTAGCCTTACATTCGTAGGATGACGCAAAAACGTGGCCGTAAAGTTGAATTACGTTTCTTGCTCTTTTTGCGTGGCACAGGTGGCTTATGTCAGACTTTCTGGCATGTATGCGCCAATATACAATTCAATGACATGTGTTCCTGGCAATAGTATTTTTACGATTTATTTTCAGTTGCTGAATTACCGCACTGTTCACTTGGACCGAATGGGTGCCACAGGACAATCTACGTGAAAAATCAGTACATCAGTAGTGTCAAAGAACTGAGCGAACTTGATCACCAGCTCTTGATTCTGCGTTCAAAATGCACACGGGATGATACAGTACGTGGCCATCATCACCACTTCTACGTAAAGAAGTACAGATCACACATGGCATCCAAATGGTGCTCGAATCCGTTTCTTTCACACATCAAGAATTACAGAGGCTCATCTGTGATATCCCTATCCTTGTCAGATTCGCACCCATCTTTGGATCTCATTCCAGGATCTAGATTGTGCCAAGCTTGCATGCGCCGGTGCTATGAAGTGGAGAAGAGGCGCTTTTCTCGAGAAGCACTTCAGTATCTAAAGGTGCCGGCCCTTTCGGCAGACGCACATGTGGGAGGTGTGAATGGGTTGAGTGCCACTGCTGTGGAGACATCTGCCAGCAGAGCAAACGATGAAGGAAGCCCAACGTATTGTGTAACAGACGAAGGCCTGAGCCACGGAACCCCAGCACAGAGACAAGCGCGAACCATTCCGGCACCCAGTCAGACTGCAAGGACGAAGAGACAACGTATCGATTTTATCCTTAGCGACTATGTGACTTTAATGGAAAATGTAAGAGAAAGGCTTCACGCTGAAGGAAAACGCGAAAGGAAAATAGAGCTCTTAACCCTTGCTCCTGTGTCTTGGTCTCAAAAAAAAATTATGGACTATTTCGGAGTCTCGCAAAGACAAGTACGGGCAGCAATGCAACTGAAAACTGAACATGGAATTCTCAGCACCCCACCATTAAAGAAAGGCCACCCAATCAGCGAAAGCGTGAAGACTTTGATAAAAAACTTTTATGAAGACGATAGTGTTTCATAGTGTCTCCCGGGGAAGAAAGATGTCATAGCAGGCCGACAAAAGCGACTGTTGCTTTTGAATTTAAAGGAGCTGTATGCAGAGTGGAAAAGTACTCAAAATATCAAGTGTGGGTTTTCCATGTTTGCAAGTTTGCGACCATCAAACTGCGTGGTAGCAGGGACAAGTGGCACACACTCCATTTGCATCTGCATGGATCATCAAAATTTTAAGTTGATGATCCACAGTTTCGGATTAAGGAAATCCCTGCAAGAACTGTTGGCAACCACTGTGTGTGACACAGGAAATGAAGATAGCATGCGTGGGAGGTGCCAGACCTGCCCCGGTACAGAAAACATCGAAACGGCGCTTCGTAACAGCCCACTACTTAACAACGAAGAAGTCGACCACATACATGTACAGCAGTGGGTAGGTGGCCTACGATGCAAACTCGAAACTCTTCTGCTAACCCCGGATGACTTTCGCGAGAAATTTTTGGAGATGCTAGCCAAAGTGAAAATTCATCATTATATCAGCAAGAAACAAGCATCCTACCTTCGTCATGCAAAGTCAAAGCTTACCAAAACCGAAGCGCTTGTTCTTCTAGACTTTTCAGAGAACTATAAATTCATTGTGCAAGATGCCCCGCAGGCATACCACTGGGTGAATGAGCAAGCAACACTGCACCCATTTGTAGTCTATTGCTGCCCTGACGAAGAAATTGTAGTCAAGAATTACGTTGTTATTTCTGACTGTACAGAGCACGACGCCGTTGCAGTGTCCGCGTTCCAGGTCGAAGTTGTGACAGTACTCAAGCAACAGTTGCCACATCTACGAAAAATCCTCCACTTTTCTGACGGAGCTCCAGCACAGTAAAAAACAAAAGGAACCTTGTGAACCTCTGCAATCACGAAAATGACTTCAGAATTGGTGCAGAATGGAATTTTTATGCTACAGCTCATGGCAAGAGTGCCTGTGACGGTCTTGGCGGCACCGTGAAACGGCTAGCAGCCCGAGCCAGTCTTCAGAGGCCAATTCGTGACCAAATCATGACCCCACACCAGCTGTTTACGTGGGCGAAGGAGAGTATCGAAGGGATAACTATTCTTTGGGTTTCGAAGGAAACTGTTCAAAAAAGAAAAATTGTGCTGTCCCCGCGGTTCAGCAAAGTGACTACCATAAAAGGCACACGGAAGTTTCATCACTTTAAGCCCTTCTCGTTGACTTCGATTCTCGCTGGGGTTACATCCTATTCAACCACAGAAATAGTTCGAGTATCGAAGTGAACTATGCTTACAGTGGAAGGCTACACGCGAACGGAGACAAGACGAACAGGTATATAAGTTATATCAAAGTAAGTTCGAAATATAGCCGCGCGAAATAAAGCCGCCATAAGAACGTATATTCTATTTGTGATGTTTTATTTTGGGAATCGTAAATATTTGCAAACGAAGCACTGGGTAAAAAGAAAAGAAGAAAACGACTCAACATCTAGCGGTGGTCATCGAAGAAAGTGTCCTCCATGGGGCATTAGGGCACCATGTGGCTTGTTGTCTATAGTGTACTGCCTTTGGGATCAGCCAAAAATTTTAGACAGCAATCTCTCCGGGATTGGCCCATATCTTTCGTAGAGCCACACTACCGGTTCCGGTTTTAGGCGCATGCTGTGCGAACGGGCACATGTAAAGTTAATTCGCCATTAAGCGTTGTAACTTCAGCGTATATAGTAGTACACTAACTTTCTGCACCTTTTTCGTTCCAAGCTTAACTCAGACGCCTATTTCTTGTCCTACGTGCACTAGAAGGCCTGCAATTATCTAATCTTACAAGATGACAATGGCCCGGAACTCAGTCCCCACGAACCGCAAATCAACCTGAAGTCGCCAAAGAAGACCTCGTCTTCAAAAAGAAAAAGAAGAAACACGTAAAATGAGCCAGACTGAAACGCCGAACGACGTGCTATGCAGTGAAGGCGAAGCAAAGAGATGCTCCGCGCAACCTTGTGATTGTGCAGTTCAAAAATGTTTTTCTCGCTTAAAACAAAATTTCATCTTTTAAATCTTTGTACATAGATAGACAGCAAAGCATACTATGCAATGCCGACTATGCCATATTTTTACTTGGAATGCTACATTGCGAAAATGAAGCCACAAATTGAGTCAGAACGTAATTTTTCCCATATTTACCATGACATTAAGCGAAAGTTTAGGCTTTATTTCTTATACGAATATTTTTATCATCTAGTAAACACACATACCAAGCCCCTATTGTGAATATATTCCTCATGGAAAAGTTACTTTCTTTTATAAAAAATATTAAAAAGGGGCAATTGTCGACTTTTTCTTACGGCTAAAAATTATGTAAATAAAAACAGAAAGCAATAAACGACAATATTCACGAAAGAGTACCGTCTGGCGACTATTTAAAAAAATATTTGCAGTAACAGGTCAAAAAAAAAACTTTGTAGAAATTTTTCTACCTGGCATAGTTTCACTTGTGTGCGCAACATTCAAAGCATTCTCCGGGCATTAGAAATTTTGTTTTCAAGAAAAATCGCTTGAATAATTACTTCGCACATTGAGGTAAAACAGTGTGATTTTGTTCAGCAGAATAGCAGATGATCGATAAAACACGGAGTACACTTGAGATGGCATGACCCATTTATATATATATATATATATATATATATATATATATATATATATATATATATATATATATATATATATATATATATATATATATATATATATATATATATATATATCAAAGCATATATATATAGCAAGGCATCAGACAAAATAAGAAATAGAGCTAGGTGGAGAAACCCACAACCCCAATTCAGTTGGGAAATTCATGCAATCAATCCAACCGTCGGAAATCCACCACCACCATGTGTCCTCCTACTTTTCTTGCCTTACTAAGGCGGCATCCTTGCAGAATTTCACGTATCCTATATGCAGGCAACTAGACCATTTTTTATTGCACAAAAAAAAACGCTCTGGACAAGTACAATGTCAGGATATACTACAGTGCACCGAGGTCCCAGAATGGTCATGTGAAGTGCCGTAAAGCGGCCTCATTATTGCATGAATCCCGCTGCTAAGCAATAAACTAAATATAATTTTTTTTATGAAGTATATGTAGGAATTGTCGGCACGTTGTTGAGAAGTACAGGTTAGAAAAAAAAAGAAAAACTAATGCTGCGTTTGGTTTCTCGCACGCCAATATGCAACGGAACTGCAGTTGTGTGAAACCAAAAAAAAAAATTATTTAGGGTTTGACGTAGCAAAACCATCATCCGATCATACGGCACGGCGTATTGGGGGTCACTGGAATTATTTTGACCGCCGGGGGTCAAAATTTTGCCCCCATCAAAATGCGGTCGCCGTGGCCAGGATTCAATCCCGCCACCTCGTGCTTAGCAATCCAACACCACAGCCACTAAGAAACCACGGCAGGTTTGTGAAACCGAGCATAAGAAACATGGAAGATAATAAAATTCTGATATTGAAGGGTCTACCCCGGAAATTTACAAAATATACTGTCTTTGAATACGTACGTGATTGCTAACCAATCGAGTAGCATTTTAATATCAATCGGGAAAATGAAAGATCTGCAGAATTCAGGCAACAACCGCAATGCGGAGTGCACGATTTCGAATAAAAAAATAAATAAATAAATGAGAAAAGGAGATGTAGCCAAGTGAACGTCACCGTCCTAAGTTCCTGCGGGAAAGAGCGGAAAAAGGTACAATGTGTTTGTGGTGTCCAAATATATTTCGCTCCTGAGAGAGGTGCGTTAGGGCAGGTGGTTCAAGTTGGAGCTACACGGAAGACGTCGTCGTTGCCGCGTAGTGACCGCTTTGAGACTGGCGTGCTCCCGCGAGATGGAAGCCAGTCACAGAAGTCGCAATACGGCGGTACGTTGAAAGTTGCCTCTAGGGAACGCCGACATCCAATACTGAGATAAGAAAACGATTTAAAAAAAGAAAGAAAGAAAGCAGTGCGACAAACAAGAACGCGGCAGCACTTCCGGCAACAAAGGCTGCGCGACGAGTCACGAAGGACGAGGGTCACGAAGGATGAAAAAAAGTCGATGTCATCGCTGCCATCCCCGGAGGCGTTCGATGAAAGCGATGCTGAGAGATCTTATTGCCAGACAGCGCCGTCGTCGTATACATCAGCGTATGCGCATAGGGAACGCGCGTATCCCGGAGTCTTCAGCGGATAGGGAATTGTTGCGTTTACTGGTAAGGTCTTGTTTTGAGGTCTCTTCTTGTGCTGTCATCAAAGCAGTGGCGGAGCCCATGTTTTATCTTTTGCTCCTGGTGTCACCTTCAACGTATCATAATGTCTTTACCAAAGCTTTCTTTTGCTCGCTATAGGTCAAAGTTAAGGGCATAAATTGAGTGATGTTAAAAAACTAAGTAAACTGTATCACAACTAACCACTCTCAGCGACACAGAGGAAAAACATACCGAACTGCTACCAGTGCCGGCACAGCTAAGGTTTTATGAATAACAATCCGGGTTGCGATACTAGGCGGTATTACCACAGCCGCTAGCGCTCTAAAATGTGCAAATAGTGCTGCGCTGTATACGTGCTGCGTAGTGTATCGAGGTTAATGTTGCAGTTTTCGCTTGTAATGTCACTGAGCAAATGGCGTCACTATGCAAGTTTAACCAAAGCTCAACTGATAATTGCGATAATGAACTTACGGCGCGCGTGGTGCGTTTACACCTCCCGAGCTGGTAATTGGTCCGTATTTTCGGTAAGAACTTCGCGTCTTCCGTTTTCCTTTCCTGCTCCTTCACTTTTTTTTTCTACCTGACAAATGTATGCATGCTCCGAAATAATAATAATAATAATAATAATAATAATAATAATAATAATAATAATAATAATAATAATAATAATAACGGCGTTGGATGCGCAGAATTAAAATCTTTGTCTTGTTTCTGGATTTGTATTCTGGCACGGCCTGGCTCCGCTAAATTAACAGCAGATAAATTGCAATCGATGCTTTCGTGGATCCACGGTTCGCCATTTACGGTTGATTTTTTTCTTGTTTTTCTTTTAATTAGGCGTACTTATTCGGCTCTTTCGTATGCATTCCAAAAGTTGTGTTCCTTTCTTTCTTGGTGAATGTTTATTTGCACATAAACTTCGATGGACATATTTCGGTGGATATGCTCTTGCGTTATACTTACAGTTTCTTTTTTCTTACAAAATTTTTTCAAAAAGTTTTGTTGGCTGAAAAACATGCTTTATGACTGCAGATCGTGCTGTTGAAAACTTCATTTGCATTGAAAGCCCAAAACAAGAGTTTTTGAAAAGCAGGGTGCTGCGAGGGCACAACACCATACGGCAGCGTGACCAAGCAGGAAGTAAGAGTCAGTGCATTCGGTATTCGATCACAAATAGAATGATGAAATATCACGCTACGCCAATACATGGCAGATGAGCTCCAGACACATGGTAAAAATTAGTAGTCAACGGGTGATAAATTACAATCGCTGGATGTTGTTTGGTTCTAATCAGGCCTGAAAACATTGACTGCAGAAGTGCTTAAAACATATATGCGCTATAAATATGAGAACGAATGTGGTGATATGTGTTCCTAAGATAAAATATACGCTGCGAAGTGATGGAGACAACTAAAATGATGCAATAAATCGTATGGTATTACTTATTCTTCAATAGCATGAAAGCCTCATATGGGCCCTTGAATGTACATTTCTCGAAGCATATGGTACAATAACGCCGCTGTCACAGCAACAGTCACCCACGGCATGGTTCCACGAAAACTATGAGCATTGAAAAAAAAAGCAAAAAAGACAATTTATACTGGGTACCGAATCAGCAAGGCTGCCCAGTCAAGCCGGAAAGGATGCTGGTCAAGCGGAACCTTCGAAGCGCTGCAGGCCACAATAAAAGGTGGCCCAGGAAACGCCACTTTGTCACATTTTCGAAAGGTGGTATTTCCTTTTTTCTTCATTTTATTGTAGACAACTTTCCTGAAATTGCCTAATCGCTTAAATATTGTTGTAGAGGGCACGCAAAATCTAAACTGACAACAAGAGGAAGCCTTCCAGGATCGCAGGTTACTCCAAGCGCGAGACGCTCGTCGCGCTATCACACACGTTGATCTGTGGTGGCCATGGCGTTCCCCTTGTCGCTCAAAGTATTATTCATTCTATGGATGATTATTAGTGCGCAGGATTCATTTCGCTTACCGATGACTTCCCCCACATACGCTCTATCTAAGAATGCTATTTTAGCTATGATATCGTGAATATTTTTGTACTTTGAAACGTCAAAACTTGTTTCGAACTGTTCTGTGTGAGCTTTTTTTCGTTGCTGTCTCTGTAATCAAGGGATGGCGGGGTTAGTCTAGCTGCTAAAATGCAGCTTTTTTTCCCGCTATCCTCACAAGTTCTGTACATTCTTGTTATGCACTATTGTGCCAATATGGTAAAAAAAAAGCAATTCCGATCAATCTCAATCAAATTGTCACTGCCTCATCAAAAAATGAACAAGAATATAATGAATACATAAACTCAACTCCCCGGCGTCTTTCTCAAAGTGATTTCAGATGGACCTTCAATGAAAGCATCACTGAGTGCTTAGGTATCTTTCTCAAAAATCCTACAATTACGTTTTTTGGTGCTAAAGGGGACACGGACTCGCAAAGCATTCCATTTTTTTATTACTAGAGCGTTCAGGAGTGGTTGGCGTCGTGCATGATGCCTCCTGCTACTTCTCTAAGCGGTATATACTGTTTATAAAATTGCCTTGCTAAATGACGCAAAAAAAAGAGAAAGTACGTAACATAGATAGGCCGGGTAAAACAGACACAAAAAATAGATGCCATATCAACATAACAGGTAATAGGTCCGAAAGCGCTAACGCAGAGTTCACATCAAATTTAAATTTTGCGCTGCGTACGTTACGACATCAAATAACGCCAATAATGAACATATAGCCCAGTGACTCGTAATTTAGTTGCATTTCAAGGGAGCAGCACACTACCCCTCAATGTAATATACAAAATGCCATACAGTGCCATACAAATCTAAGCAATAGAATAGAAAAGAAAAAAGGACAATAGAAGAATGAGATGTTGCAAGAGCTGTCTGTTGTATTCCAGGATTTGCGCCAGCTGCTGAATTTTCCATCCAGTAAAGGTACGCATCGAGATGCTAACCAGGAGGCGTCGTAAGTATGAAAGTTCAGCATCAAATATGATTCACACGAACGTCAAAAACTCAGTTGCAATTTCCAATAGAAGTCCTCCCAGCTTTACATAATGAATTGGCTTAAGAGCACGTACTTTATCGCATATCCCCACTGCTCGCTGCACATCTTTTTTTTTTTTCGCAATCGTATATCGTGATTGCGAGCAAGCAGAGCCATTGTAGTTCACAGCTTTCAAGCTGCTTTTCATCTCCCCAAGACCTTATTCTGCCATTACGCCAAATTGTCAGCTATGTATAATTAACCTTCGATTTTTATTTCACAAAGTATCTGCGGATTTCGGACTCGGCGTTGTGAATATCAAAATACCATACTTTTGGGAAAAGCTGTATAATGCTGCTGCAATAAGCTCGCACTCATAAAATGAAATCAAATAGCAATCTTACGCCGTTCATTCAAAAACTAGTTATTGCAGAATTGCGCCGATAAAAGGGCAACCGCAACGAAATTTTGTTTACAGTAAATTTGTTATTAGTATATATCAGTGAATCAATCTTGGCAGAGCTGCTGTGCTGACAGTTGCGTAGTTTTCTTGTAAGCACACTTCTGACAGCACCTAAGCATACGGCGCGGGCATCTGGTAGCTGCTGCTATGACGCAAGTCGCAGCGCACAACCTCCGAGATCCCTCACCGCACGGCGCGCAGCCGCGCGGCCACCGCGGTATCTCGGAGGTCATGCCGAGGACCCGCGCGCGTTAGGTCATGCGTCACTTCCGGAAAGCGGCAATGGTGCTCTTTTTTCATAGTTTCGCAATTATAAACGGCCATTCTTGTGAGCTGTTTGTGACGCTTCCGCTCGTATTTCAAACGTCAGATTTTTTTTTTTTTCATAGAACACTCCTGTATATTTACACTGTCTTATACTAGGCTTCGTATGCGGTCCAAAATTGTATAGCAGTAGGCACATAGCAGGCGCAAATACGTAGTGGGAAATTCATTCTATTGTTGCGCGTAACATCGCGTTACTGTGTGCATTTTTCTTTTTTTTGCTCTCTTCCTTCTCCTTTTATTCCCTTTAGTCCTTTCACCAGTACAGGGCAGCCAGCCGGTATTTACACTGGCTAACCTCCCTGTCTTTCCTTCCATTTTGTCTCTCTCTTGTATTTATTAACAGTTGCCTATCCGTCATGTTATGCAAACTCCAATTGTTGCTCATCCCTCATGTCGTGCAACCTCCCATCGCCAGTACCGAACACTTACTACTCATCCCTGCAAAGCTGTGAGGTGCTGCACAAGATAGTTTCCACTTTCGGACCTACGTACGTTCGCACATTCTGCCTGCGGCAGTGAACAGCCCTGGCACTGATCAATAAGCGTGCATGTGAATTTGCGTGCAAAGGGTATCCGGTATTTTACCCCCGAGTTACTGATGCGAACCGCGGAGTCCATCACGACACACACTTTTGCTAACTTTTGCCTAACGGCTATATGTATGGCTTCCATCTCGTTACCAGACGCCTCTGAGGGGCACAATTCGGTGAGTCGCGCAGGTTTTTCTTTTTTCTTTCTTTCTTTTGTTTTCCCCGCGTCTGCCGGCAACCACGCCCTCGGAAAGGGACTTTGCTTCCCATGAGGTCGTTTGCGTGTGTACACAAAGAGCCCTAGACGCACGAGAGCCAGACCGTATACCCGATGAACTTTGTGTGCGTCTCCACACGCTGTTCCTTGATACGGTGCAGCATGATGTGAACCTGCAGCTCTCTTTCACCTGCTGTGCCTGACATCGGTAAGAATTTAAGGATATGTTTTCTTACTTGGGCTGGCTTCTTGAAATGTCTGTGTATTTTGGTTATTGCTCTGTTGACTTTTATTCTTCTTCTACAGGCCGCGGTGATGAGGTTTAGCGCTATTCAGCATGCGGTCGCAAGTCGCGCGAAGTCACACGGCGGCCGTATTCAGATAGCGGCGTCATGCGAAAACTTTCGTGTGCCTTGCAGTGCGCACACGTTAAAGAAATGCAGGTGGCCAGACTTTTTTTTTCGGGAGTCCACCAATACAGTGGGTGTCGTAGAAGATCAGTGTTTTAGCACTCGTAACACCCAGAAATATTTAATTTTCTTTTTTTTAACTCCACTCCCGAATGTTTCATTGTACAGTTTCTTGCTTCAGGCAGTTAACATGGAGAATTAGAAGTTGCGGGGAAAACTGTTATATCTCACTGACTATGATAAGCTTCAGCATTGATTAGCTTTGGTTTTGTTGATAAGATATGAATGAAATGCAGACCTCGCAAACATTTCTCATTGCATACATACAGATAACCTTCGGAGACGAGTTATTCTTCGGTTCTAACTGCTCTATGAAGTTATCTGTTTCGGAGACAACGCTTACCAAACGCTTCATAGAGTAATAACAACATGCGAGAAATGAACACCGGGCTGAATCCTCTAGTACATATTGGTCCCACGATGAGAGTGGATTCACTTGTTGGCGTAAAATATATGCCTCAATAAACAAAAGAAGTGACAATTATTTACGTCAGCACTAAATTTTTCCTTTCGGAAATGTGTTTTTATAGTATATGCCATTCCATTTTTATTCATATATCGCACGTTTCTTTAACTACACTTGGTGTGTTGCTTTCTAGACGGCGATTTAGTGCTAATAACTTGCGCCTAAGCAATATCGAGCGCATGATATGTATTGCTGTCCTTAACGAAACCGTGTGTTTTCAATGAGTCGCAAAAGATATAAGCTAATAAGAACTTTCTTCGCCCGCTGTAATGTGAACACTGTGTGTATTGCTGCACCGAGGAAACAAGTTGGGCGCCTGGACCCCGTCAGATGGTCACCTTTTAACGCCATAGCGTTAAGGGCCCCGTGTCGCAGAAAGTCCAGTGCCGGCATAGGCGTCGGCGGCCGAGAAACTTCACCCCGAACCACGCATATTCTATACAGCACTAAAGTTTTATCGCTAAAGTTGCCCCCCACCTTGTTCTTACATTCTTTACAAACTTCCTCGGAATTTTGGGAATGACAGCCCACAAAGAAATGCTATGAAAAAAAAAAAACACGGACACCGCATGCCTTTTATGTTAAGTCTTGTCAGACAGAAATATCAAAAGGGCAAAACGATAACACAAGAGCGGCCCACGCAAGATGGCGGGTTTTTACCAGAAAGCTCGCCTTCGTGGATAGATTTTGTCGCCAGCGTTTCCCGGCAAGAAATTACGGTTACGTAAAAGCTGCAGTTGCCCGGAAGCGTGAGAAGCAGTGAGGGATATTTGAATGCCGTCGTGTTCCAGTCTAAAAGGCAAAACGTAAGGGTCCTCCAACATTTATTTTTTGTCTCGAAATTCCCTTTCTGCGGAAGGAAAATGGCTCCATTCTTCAATTGCACACTTTTCAGTGAAGGTCGAGGCACGGAACAAAGCTGATTTATTTTTCTGCGTTTTCAACCGCCGAACTCTCTGACGCTCTTACTAATGAGCAAAATGAAAGAGGCCATGAACCATATTTCGTGTCGAAGCCCAGCAACGGAGAACTGTCTCGAAGAGGCTCTGCGAAGCAGGGACACCTTCCTTCTCTTAATTTCTGTAAGGCAACCCTCATCCAACTGCGCGACTCATATACCAAAATACGTCTCGCCTTCGCATGATTTACTGTCGCTGTGACAGCCGCGCCGAAAGCAGTGCCACCAAGTATGAGAAACGAGGTTATGCTAAAGCGTACGAGGCGAGTACACGCCCCCTCGTAAATAAAGAGACCTCCGCCCAACGGAGCGAAATTGAGTTGGGGAACAGTGCATAAGACGGAGTAAACTAAGGCGACGCTGCACCTCAGTGTCTTGTTCTGTTTAGCAATAGAAGAATCCAGCGTTCTATAGCCGATCCGGATGTGCGTAGCAAAATGCGACAAAATCTTCCCTGGCTTTGATTGCTTAATAAAAAGAAGCAAAAGAGCACTGCGGACGTTCCTGTTCCCGACACTAGCAGAGAAACTGACAAGAGGCCCTTGCGTTTGACTTTTAAGGTAAAAACAGAAAAAAATAGGTAAAAATAAAACCATTTGAAGTAGAGGCAGGCGCACTCACAAAAGTGCGAAGTTCTGCTTTTTTTCGACATAGAATAGCCGTGTTTTTTTTTATCACGTCGCTTTAAAATTGATAAGAGGTCGTCTCAGCCTCAGAGGAACCACTTCAGAGTGTCCTGTAATCCTCGCGAGATCTTGAAGAGATTGGGAAATATCGTTTATTTTCCTTACGCGCAGATCCATTGTAGCCTCTACTGCTCCAGAAATTTCATCCAGCGAGTGAAGTTTACCGACGCGCAGGAACGCTCTCTAAATTACTTCAATGAGCCGCCACTTTGTGCAACCTATATATAGCGCTACACGCTGGGAGCAACGGCCCCGCCATATCGCCCTCCGTTGCGGTCCATTCTGTCGCCGTTCGGCATGAACCATTAAGGAAGTGGTCTACACAAGGACGGCTACTGCTTCGCTTTATTCTGTAATTTGGATGAAACACTTGTAGAAGAGGGTGACATCGTGCCTTTAGGGGACAAGGGTCGAGTGATAGAGGGGATGGACGTTGACTCACGAATAATTTATTACAGCCGACTGCATTGTTTATTCTGTAGTGGTATGTTGATACGCGGCTTTTTATGTACGTTCTTACGATCCGTAACCGTTGCTGTACATTTAATACAGAAGAGCAGCAGACGAGTTTGCGTAAACCCGGCAGTGCTAGTATTTGACCAGAAAAACTGCAAACAATCTTTTTTTTTTGTTTCTTGCACGGGAACTCTTAACACCATCTTCGAGGCGTCACCGAAAAAGCAACTATTGAATTTTGGTGAGGCAGTAGCAATGGTCATCTGACTCAGTGTAACTTTTATTGTCAACTGTAGCGTGGTTAACTGCTAATTTTTTTGTAATGGCGCTTTAGATTTTGCACCAAAAAGTGCCTGTCACTGTTGTTCATGTCGTCGGCAATGTTTCGCCAACAGGTCAGGACCATCGTATACCTCTCATTAGAAATCATAATTTCCGCAAAAACAACAAGTGTCTTTTTCTATCGATTTTCTTTTGTTTTCTTTTTGCGCACGCATGAGAGAGAGGCACGGCAAAAGCTTATGCTCAGCTATTTCTTTTGAGACCCTCATTAGGACAAGTATGTATAGTTTTCATGTAAAAGGCAATCTTCCGCCGCATTTCGACCCGACAGAAGTAACTGAGAAAAAACTTGCTTGGTCATCTGTAAAAGGGTCCATTTATATACAAATAATACGGTATATACTTATATAGCGCATTAGTGCGTATGCCGTATACCGTATAATTCGTATACCGCATTAAATAAATTAAGGTATATACGCACATACCCAAAGGTGCATACATACAAATGGTTTTCCCGTTCACTTGAGTGACTACACTCTGCTTATAATGTGGATGTAAAGCGTGCGTGGTATCTAATCAAGAAGCCGTAATTGTCGCAGTAGAAAACGCTTGTCATGAGTCGCCTGCCTTCACAAGCAAGATTTCGATAATAAGGTCGCCATGGTAGTAAGATGATAACCAGCCTGTGCCGTATTGGCCGCGCTGTAGGGTACAAGGACTTGTACATCCTTGTAGAAGGACTTGTACAAGGACTTGTTTCATCCTTGCACCCTTCTACAAGGATGAAACAGGCCTAGATTTACATTTTAGGACATCGGCGTGTCCTCTGTGTGCTGCGCCTTTGTCCCCGCTTCATTTGACCTGTTTTTCATAATATTGCCTATATTTTGTTGTAAAACTTGGTAAGCATTCAAATATCAACAAAAGACAAATTTACGAAACACTTTCGTGTACGGATTCTTTCTGTGTTCGTTGGGACTGTGCGCAAGTCATTGACTAATTGTCGCTGTTTGGTGCTGTCTCTTTTGATAAGCGGCACTTGTGTACGGGCGTTAACTCTAGTGGGTTTTCGAATGCAGTTCGTTGCGCACTTTCCACAAAGCAGTTTAAGGCTTTTTTTTTTAAGCTGCAGCGGTGCGTAGGCGCAGGCGACACACTATAGTGTGGCAGCAAACGGTATCATTTGCTCAGTTCGCGAGCCAGCGACGGACCTTATTTACGAGTCAATGTGTTAGCGAATTGAGTTCCGTAATCAATGAAGAAACAGAGCATGCGCAAGCACCCATCGACATGAGTTTCACTGGCAACTTCTGCATAATTCTGGACACGCGCGCGAAGACCCACAAAGTTATTCCAGCTCCGTAGCGAGAAACTGAAGAACGCAATGATTTTGACATATGGAACGCTTCGAATGAAAAACCTAGGAAAACGCGTATTCTGTTTCTATGTACAAATAAAGCCAACCGATATGTTTAATCACACAGGATACGTGATATTACCATTGTCATCATCATCATCATCAGCCTGGTTATGCCCACTGCAAGGCAAAGGCCTCTCCCATACGTCTCCAACAACCCCGGTCATGTACTAATTGTGGCCATGCCGTCCCTGTAAACTTCTTAATCTCATCCGCCCGCCTAACTTCCTGCCGCCCCCTGCTACGCTTCCCTTCCCTAGGGATCCAGTCATCATCATCATCATCATCAGCCTGGTTGCGCCCACTGCAGGGCAAAGGCCTCTCCCATGCTTCTCCAACGACCCCGGTCATGTACTAATTGTGGCCATGCTGTGCCTGCAAACTTCCTAATCTCATCCGCCCACCTAACTTCCTGCCGCCCCCTGCTACGCTTCCCTTCCCTTGGGATCCAGTCCGTAACCCTTATTGACCATCGGTTATCTTCCCTCCTCATTACATGTCCGGCCCATGCCCATTTCTTTTTCTTGATTTCAACTAAGATGTCATTACCTCGCGTTTGTTCCCTCACCCAATCTGCTCTTTTCTTATCCCTTAACGTTACACCTATCATTCTTCTTTCCATAGCTCGTTGTGTCGTCCTCAATTTGAGTAGAACCCTTTTCGTAAGCCTCCAGGTTTCTACCCCGTAGGTGAGTACTGGTAAGACACAGCTATTATATACTTTTCTCTTGAGGGATAGTGGGAACCTGCTGTTCATGATTTGGGAATGCCTGCCAAACGCACCCCAGCCCATTCTTATTCTTCTGATTATTTCCGTCTCATGATCCGGATCCGCCGTCACTACCTGCCCTAAGTAGATGTATTCTCTTACGACTTCCAGTGCCTCGCTGCCTATTGTAAATTGCTGTTCTTTCCCGCGACTGTTAAGCATTACGTTAGTTTTTGCAGATTAATTTTTAGACCCACTCTTCTGCTTTGCCTGTCCAGGTCACTGAGCATGCATTGCAATTGGTCCCCTGAGTTACTAAGCAAGGCAATATCATCAGCGAATCGCAAGTTACTAAGGTATTCTTCATTAACTTTTATCCCCAATTCTTCCCAATCGAGGTCTCTGAATACCTCCTGTAAACACGCTGTGAATAGCATTGGAGATATCGTATCTCCCTGCCTGACGCCTTTCTTTATTGGGATTTTGTTGCTTGCTTTATGCAGGACTACGGTGGCTGTGGAGCCGCTATAGATATCTTCCAGTATTTTTACGTATGGCTCATCTACACCCTGATTCCGTAATGCCTCCATGAGTGCTGAGGTTTCGACTGAATCAAACGCTTTCTCGTAATCAATGAAAGCTATATATAAGGGTTGGTTATATTCTGCACATTTCTCTATCACTTGATTGATAGTGTGAATATGGTCTATTGTTGAGTAGCCTTTACGGAATCCTGCCTGGTCCTTTGGTTGACAGAAGTCTAAGGTGTTCCTGATTCTATTTGCAATTACCTTAGTAAATACTTTGTAGGCAACGGACAGTAAGCTGATCGATCTATAATTTTTCAAGTTTTTGGCGTCCCCTTTCTTATGGATTAGGATTATGTTAGCGTTCTTCTAAGATTCCGGTACGCTTGAGGTCATGAGGCATTGCGTATATAGGGTGGCCAGTTTCTCTAGAACCATCTGTCCACCATCCTTCAACAAATCTGCTGTTACCTGATCCTCCCCAGCTGCCTTCCCCCTTTGCATATCTCCTAAGGCTTTCTTTACTTCTTCCGGCGTTACCTTCGGGATTTCGAATTCCTCTAGACTATTTTCTCTTCCATTATCGTCGTGGGTGCCACTGGTACTGTATAAATCTCTATAGAACTCCTCAGCCACTTGAACTATCTCATCCATATTAGTAATGATATTGCCGGCTTTGTCTCTTAACGCATACATCTGATTCTTGCCAATTCCTAGTTTCTTCTTCACTGTTTTTAGGCTTCCTCCGTTCCTGAGAGCATGTTCAATTCTATCCATATTATACTTCCTTATGTCAGCTGTCTTACGCTTGTTGATTAACTTCGAAAGCTCTGCCAGTTCTATTCTAGCTGTAGGGTTAGATGCTTTCATACATTGTCGTTTCTTGATCAGATCTTTCGTCTCCTGCGATGGTTTTCTGGTATCTTGCCTAACGGAGTTACCACCGACTTCCATTGCACACTCCTTAATGATGTCCACAAGATTGTCGTTCATTGCTTCAACACTAAGGCCCTCTTCCTGAGTTAACGCTGAATACCTGTTGTGTAGCTTTATCTGGAATTCCTCTAATTTCCCTCTTACCGCTAATTTATTATTCGGCTTCTTATGTACCAGTTTCTTCCGTTCCCTCCTCAGGTCTAGGCTAATTCGAGTTCTTACCATCCTGTGGTCTCTGCAGCGCACCTTGCCGAGCACGTCCACATCTTGTGTACGATATGTGATATGCAATACGCTTAATCGGACACAGGACAGTGCTCCCCGTACAAAAATGAGCTGATTAACCATTGATATATTGTTGGGGAATTGTTGAAACAACGGACTTCAACAAATTTTCAAGAGCAATTGAGTTCACTCAATTCTTGCACAACAATATTACCGTTGAGTGTTCTCAATAAACAATTTATTGGGTAATTTCTGTTGATTTTTCTAGTTGTTCTTTTGTTGTGTAGCAGTTGAGGCCAGTATACAATAATTAGAAATCGCATATGAAGACATTCCAAACATGTTTTGCGATGCGTTCCAGCCTCATTCCTGTCACTTTGCGGCAGGCAGGCTCTTGTTTCGCCTCGCTTTCATTAAAAGAAAATTATGTGTGACCGATAGGGTGGCATCGAACGTCGGCCGTCGAGCCTGGTACTGTAACCAATAGGCCACGAGTGCGCGCATACTCCTCTCATTCGAAAGCCAGTAAGCTCTGAAATGCTTCGCGTGTGCGCCGCGTGCCACTTCCTGGTGCTGTCGCTACAGCTGGCGCTTTGAAGCGCCTATCCCCGGGACCGCCCGACTTTCGTAGCTATTTTCGCTACGTAAAAACTGCAACGTTAGACTAGATTCATGACCGCCCAAATTCATAACGATTTATTTCTTCGCCGGTGTACAAATGCCATCGCCGTTTTAACATACACTAGATGACATAACCATTGGTACGATCCGAAATGAGCACTTTTTGGGGAGCAGAAGAATGCAAAATTCACTTGCAAATACGGTGACTACGCGCATGTGGAGTTCCCCAAAAGTAGGCACGGTGGCAGCGCGGCCGGCAATAAGACAGGCGATGACGCTACCTTCGAGCATCGGACGCACTGTGGGAACCGTAGGATGCAAGCGCGCACACGCTTCACACATACACGGGTGAGGTCTTCGAATTTCCTGCTACGTACCCTCTGTCCGTAAAGCAAATATAGTTATTTATCCAATGTCTGTGGTACTAGAGATCAAAGAATGAAGGCGATTTCAGATCGCAGCACGCAGCCGCTATAACCATTGACTTCAAAAAGCTTCAGATTCAGCAACGGCCGCAACAGTATCACAGCTAATCGCTGTATCTGCGGCTGCTCCCGTTTCTCGCCTTGCAAGACGCACGCGATTTATTTGAGCCTCGCCGAACTGTCGTCCTCTCATGTTCTAAGCCTACAGGTCTCGTATGTTCAGTTAACACCAAAGGGAAATGAAAGAAATACAGGTAACGGACTTTTATTGTACCTTACTTGTCACCTCGTCATCTGCAAAGACGCTACAAACTATTTTAGAAGCTTTATTTTTGTAAAAATAGCAAAACTAGTAGTAATTATTATTTTTAGGTGGCGCGACAAAGGCTAAGGTAGCGTTCGGGTGTGTATGTGTGCGCGCAAACGGGCGCAACCGAGCTTCGTTTTGCGCACACATTTGCAACAGTACACATGGTTACCGCCAGTTTCGTAGTCGCATTTTTGGTCGTAGTATTTATTGTTTACGCTATAAATGAGGTAGTTCTTAAAATTTATGAAGGTTAGTTGATGGAAAATTATTGCTAATTAATTAGTGGTTCTTAAGTGCCGTTATTTTGTGCTTGAAAGGTTTTTATAACTGAATGCGATAGTGAAGCCATATGAAGCTGTGAACGGTTTTCGGACTCGGTTATTCGGTTGCAGTTGTGCGGTGGTTCACGCCTTGTGCTTCTTGATGAAAGTGTTTTCTTTTCGGACATCATGACGCACATTTTAGTGAAATGGCAATATTGAGAAAAATGGTTAGATACCACTCGTCTCACCGAGAAGCAGCAGCATCTATTAAGCGACGACGATCACGTCGCCGACGTCGATCAAGAACCTCCAAAGCCTTTGCAGAACGCCAGCCGCGTACATAACCACCCGCTCTTCCGCCCCGGCCAAACGCAGTCAGCCCAAAGGACACAGGTGCATCGAACAGCTTGGCTGCTGACGCTTGGCCTGCACTCCCGCGGCTACATGCCCCTACTGAGCGAAACCAGAGCTCTACAGCAAAGGATACCTCATCTGTTCCTGATAAATTGTCAGACCAGGATCAACAAGTTGTCATGATAAGCTCTCTGATAAGTGCTATTCGTGTTCTTCTGGACAAGCTACAGACACCAACAGCTCGAAGTGCGTTGCAAGTGCTGGATGCCATCAATCCGGTTCTTGAGAGCCTTCAGAAGTCCAGTGCTTGAGGGCTTCTACAGCAGAACCATGGCTCATCGACAACAACAGCGATCGTTCCGGGATGATGTCAGAAGTGCCTCCATATTCCAATGGAATGCGAGAGGCCTGAGGTCACGTATTTCGGAGTTGCGGCAGTTCGTGGTTGACGACCACTTTCCTATACTGGTTATCTGCGAACCGAACTTATCAGCCTCCATAAGACTATCAGGATATGAACCTTTCGTTTCAACCACGTGTGTCCGTAGTAGTAAGGTTTTGGTTTACATCCGCAAAGACCTTACGTATTTTTGCCAACCCGTAGCGCCACACGACGGTAACCAATATGTCTGTGTTACTGTGAAAAAGAAAAGGCTGTTTTTCACTCTTATTGGCGTCTACCTATCCCCAACCAGTCAGTTTAATAGCAAAAGACTAGAAGATATTATGACTGCTAGTCCCGGTCCTTGGATAATAACAGGGGATTTCAACGCTCACCACCATATATGGGGAAGCTCCAGGATAAACTCGGGGGGCAGGTCACTAATGTCATTTGCATCAGGCCACAACCTATGTCTTCTAAACGACGGAAGCCCGACATTTCTGCGAGGAACATTGTACAGCAGCTGCCTTGACTTGACTTTTGTGTCACGTTGCCTGACTTCGAGCGTGCAGTGGTTCACCGATATTGAAAGCCATGGAAGTGATCACATTCCGACCTATGTGAGAATCGATGGACTAAACGCCGCATTACCGGTTGTATCTCGCCAAATCGACTGGTCAGTCTTTCAAGCTCGTGTAGAAGACACATGCAAGAAACGTATCGCACGCAAATTAGAAGAAATAATTGCTGACCCAATGGAAGATTGCACGCGTTGCTTCACACATTCATCAAAGCATCCAGAGACTGACATTGAGTTGGAAAGGCTTCGTGCACTTCGCCGCCGAGCTGAAAGGAGGTACAGGCGCACGAAGTCAATTCTTGACCTCAGAGAAGCTCGGCGTATGCAAAAGAAGATAAAGCGGCGAATGGATAAGCTAGCGGATCAAAGATGGAAATGCTTTTGCGAGTCACTGGACCCCCGCAATCCATTATCCCGTGTGTGGCGTACCCTACGGGGCCTTAGCTCAAGCCCCCAACTCTCTATGAAAACCACCGTGAGGTAAAAATTGCGGAGGAATTTTGTGCGAAAGTCGCTGGCGGCACAGTTTTAGCCTTTGACATGACTTCAGGTGACATCCCCGGTCCACTGGATACAAGTATGGATGCTCCATTCTCTATGGAAGAGTTAGAAGCTGCTATGGCGCTCTGTAGGAGTTCATCTTCGCAAGGCCCGATGGGATAACATATAGTGCTTTGCGCCACCTAGGTCAAGAAGCACGAAGACAACTCCTCAGCCTTTTTAACAGCTCATGGCGAGATGGTGTCGTCCCACAGGAATGGAAACGAAGCCGCCTGGTACCACTACTAAAAACAGGAAAGTCACCGCTCGAACTGGCATCGTATCGGCCGATAGCACTTGCCAGCTGCGTCGGGAAACTCATGGAACATATGATCCTCATGAGTCTCGAATGGTACCTTGAACACAACAAAATTTACCCTGACTCAATGGCGGGATTTCGACGAGGCCGTTCATCGATTGATAGTGTCATCGATCTGGTATCTTCTGTAGAACAACAAAAATCTCGGAAGCGATTATCAGCCGCACTCTTTCTTGACGTGAAAGGCGCTTACGACAATGTTTCCCATCAAACCATTCTAGACGCACTTCTGACAGTTGAACTAGGAGGGCGAGTATATCGATGGATCAGAAACTACTTGACACAAAGGTCCTTGTTCGTGCGTACGGAAGATCTTCCGACTACCGACCACTACACATGCCGAGGCGTTCCCCAAGGCGGTGTTCTAAGCCCTGTTCTTTTCAACCTCGCGCTTCTTGGGCTGGCTGAATCCCTCCCGGAAACAGTGAGTGTTTCAATACACGCAGACGACATCTGCATCTGGACATCAGCGGTCACTCGCCTGCAGGTTCGCGCAAGGCTACAGCAAGCAGCAACACAGGCATCTGACTACCTTCAGACACAAGGCCTTACCATCTCAACAGAAAAATGTGCGTTAGTCGCTTTTACGCGAAAAGCGATGTCTGGCTATCCAGTATACATCAATGGCCAGCCTATCTGCTACAAGAAAAATCATTGGTTTTTGGGTGTCATTGTAGACCGGGACCTCTCTTGGAGCCCTCAGGTTGCCCACTTGAAGAAGAGGCTCACATCTATTGTTCACATCTTCAAGTTCATCGCCGGCAAAACATGGGGATCGTCAGTAGGCTTCATGCTACAGGTATATCGAGCACTTTTTATCGGATTTCTACGCTATAGTTCTCTCGTGCTTGCTAAAATATGCAAGTCAAATCTTCGAGAACTTCAGAGCGTGCAAGCACAGGCACTACATGTTTGCCTAGGCCTTCCGCGGAGCGCCTCAACAGCAGGAACCATTATAATGGCTCAAGAACATCCGATCACGACCTACATCAGCACCGACTCGCTCAGGGCCCATGTTCGTCATATTTCACGGATTCAATCAAGCTTTCTTGCCTGTCTGCCAGAACGACGACCACAGGCATCCTTCTCCATCGAGGTCCGCAAGTATCGTGCCTCCCTACCATCGGGGTTTACACCATCAGCACGTTCAACCTCAGCTTTGTGGTGTTTAAAACAACCTCAAGTGCGTCTTACGGTTCCAGGAATAAGAAAGAAGACCGACCTACCTACCTTGGCCTTGAAGCAAGCAGCTCTGGATTGTTTGCACTCTTCCTACTTTGACCGAGTCCACATATATACGGATGGCTCTTCCACCTAGACCAGCTCCACCGGGGCAGTTGTTATACCATCACGATCACTAAGCATCCGATACAAGATTTCTCATTTGACAACATCGACCGGTTCGGAGCTTGTTGCCCTCCGAGGTGCCGTTGATTATATTAACAACCAACCGGCTAATCGGTGGGCAATATTCTGTGATTCAAAGGCGGCCTTACAATGTCTTCTGTCATCACTTCGTCGCAGGTCCTGTGAACAACTTGTAACGGAGATACGAGAAATTCACCATCACATGATTGCGAAAGGGCACGACGTCGTGTTTCAGTGGCTGCCTGGCCATTGCGGTATCTGCGGCAACGACCTCGCTGACGACGCAGCTAAGAAAGCACACGAAGGAGCAACCCTTGTTTCTATACCTTTATCGCGTACTGACCCAGCTCAAAACTTAGGCAAGCTAGCGCACCGTATGACATTGGAGAAGTGGCACACACCTGATTTCACTCAACATCGATTGCATTCCCTCGATCCATCTATGCAACTGCGGCTGTTACCAGGGCTTCCGCGTAATGAGGAAACAATGCTGTGCCGCTTACGCTTGGGCGTCGCATTCACGAATGCATATACGGTTTTGATTGGAATGAGTGATAGCGCCGAGTGCAATGCCTGCGGTGTCGAAGAAACTATAGAACATCTACTGTGCTACTGCCCATCATTTGAAAATGAATTCAAGATCTCTGCACAGCTCTCAACCAGTTAGATAGAAAACCATTCACCTTGAACAAGATCTTGGGACCATGGCCTCGTATATCGCAGCTACAAAAGGCCACAAAAGCGCTGCTGCGTTATTTAAAAGACACAGGATTGAGTCAGCGTCTGTAATCCGGACTGAGTGACTGAACGATATCCCCGGTGGACTTTCTCTTCTTTCTTTATTCTTTCCGTCCCCGTTCCCCTTTCCCCAGTGTAGGGTAGCCAACCGGGCTCAGTCCTGGTTAACCTCCCTACCTTCCATTTATCATTTGCTCTCTCTCTTAGTGAAATGCTTTAACGACGATAAGTGGGACGTTTATCCGTTGAAGTGGTTGGTTCATCCAACAAGTAGTCTTCTACTGATGTGCGAGCCTGACGGTTTTGATGAGTAGCGCGGCAGAGGCCATGATGCCTGTTGGAGACAAGGCACCCCGAAAAAGTCGCAGCCGCACTTCTCAAGATAGGTAAGTAATCTCGTTTTCGTGGGCACGTGGCCTTCTTTTCTATTTTGACATTGACGAGCGTGACATGTTAAGCACACCGTTCACTTTCTTGAAGCAAACCTCATGCCCAAGAGCAAATGCGCGCGATACTAACTCTCGCTGCCGCCGTCACTTCGTTTGAAACGATGGTAGGCGAAGAGGCAGCGGCGCCCCATGTGCGTAAAATTGCATTGCTTCATTTGTTCCTGTCAAATAACGTTTCCTTCATTTGTATGAGAGAACACAATTGGAACATAAAGATCGGCTTCGCTGCCCAATGATAATTTTGTACAGTGGCCACGTAATCTTTCATGGGGGTCACGTATGCTCTTGTTATCGCGTTCTGATACGTGAGAGGCGCGCTGCCTTTCAAGGTATTTAGGCAGGCACTAAGAGTTTAGGAGAACCGCGACAAATAATCGTGCAGCAGGTGTGCAGCTGTGCTACGCTTGTACCACACTCGTACCGGAAGCCAGTGTTGCACTTCACGCTTACGCATTTCGTAACTACGGCGGCCTCCGTAGCAATTTGGGGCTCGAGGTCGTGGATACGATCCCTGCAGCGGCCGCAGTCCAAAGGAGCGGAATGCAAAAACGCTCGTGCATTGTGCATTGTATGCACGTAAAAATTTCCAGGAAGGTAAAATTAATAAGGAGTCCCCAACTACGACGTGCCTCATAATCAGATCGTTGGTTTGGCACGTGGAACATCAGAATTATTTTTTTTCCGTAGTGGCTCATCGTATACCATACGGTTAGTGTGATCACCTTTTGTGCCGTAGCGGTTAAGCCCGCCTCGATTTAGGTTGCGGCTAATGATGCGGTGCACCACGAAATATATTTCGCCTCTCTAGGATTTGCGGAGAACGGCCAACCGATTAGTCACAGCTTCCGCGCGGTGACTGTACACGGATACACAGTGCAAATGAACAGAGGTGTGGTGACGTGGTCAAAGAACACAGCCGCCGACGGGCTCACCTTATCGCCTATCACCGCCAAAACTACAGCAGTAAGCATCTTTATCTAGCGCGGCCGGTTGCCGTTGAAGGCGTACTGTACAATTTTAATAAGCGATAACCGAAACATGCCACCGTTCTCTGCGGCCTCTTTGAGTTGGACAGACCCGAATGTGCGTTGTTTCCAGAAGCGAAAGGAGCGCCAATCGGCGCGTTGTCGCCTGGAGCTAAGCGTCGCACTCGAGCACCGTTTGCGCGGTGAAGAATGACGCGTGCATGAAGCTAGCCCACTGCGCGGATGCTACCGCGCTACGCAAGGGCGTGTACGCGACGTTCTGCACACAAATCGCGCGGGATGATCGGAGCCACGCCGGAGCGGCTAGCTTCAAAGAAGCGGTACGTGTTCTCATTCGTACAGGCACGCTCACGCTCGCATCACTCTCTGCGTATGTTTAGGTCATTCCTTCTACTGGACTTCTACCCAAAGATTCTATATCTGTTTGGTATCGGCTATGCACTGTCGCATGGTCTTTGGTTCTGCGAGAGAGCCGGGAATATTTTCCCCACTGTGAAACATCGCTGTGCGTGTTTTAGCTAACATTTACCGTAGCAACCCATTCCTTCCTTTTCTCGACGGCTCTCGCAAAGAGTTGCAAATTTTTGCTTGCCAGTATAGCGCTACCATCAGTTTTAAAGAATGCATCACCAACTAGCCCAGCACCAAGTTTTATTGCAGTATAGTGTGTACTTCTATTTCGTGCGTAGTTTTGTGCAGGGTGTGGTAGGTTCTTAATCCACGCAATCTCATTTTCTGTCCACATTCCCTTCTCACAGGTTACGTATGCAGTAAATTCCCTGATGCTAAAGTGTTGTACGCCAAAAGCACCTTGGCGTCGTGCAAGAGACACCCATTGATATGTGGCTGATTCACTAGCAAGCTCGCATCTCTGTTGTCACTCTCCATCAAGTGGGATTTTCAACTATTTTTTGTGCTGCTCTGTGGTGTACTAGCTGCCGCATGGACGCTGTGAAGGCTTACTTTCGATTTGCTCTGGCGTTTAGTAGTAAAGGATGGGCTACCTTTTGAGGGGAGGCATTCACGTTTGTTTTTGAGAATGTTTACCAGCCTAACAAGTGATACGTGCGTACTGTAAACAGCAGCACGAACAGAGGCGGACGACGGAAGAAGAAATAGGTAGGAGCACACACGAACGCAAGCTCTACTAAAAGTTTGTTTTGATGACAAAGGTATTAAACACACTGGTCAACTTGGCAAAGGTAAAAGTCCGTGCATGCGTGGCAGAAACAGCCACGTGCGACAAGAAAAAAATATGAAAAAGCCACGTCATGTATTATAAACGTGCGTGAAAAACGAGAACTATCGCTCAAATCTATCGAAAAAGCGAAAGATTTGTCCGATAAGTGATACTACCCAACAAGAAATACTGTTTTGAGAACTTTTTCCCCCTAAGGGCAACAGATAACTTGGTTATGCATTTTTTTCGTTTGTGATCAATAAATATTGCTTCTGGAACTCCTCTGGTGTTGCGGTATAGAGCAGAAAGAACGATTGGTTCATCACAAAGATGAGAACACAAGAGAACTTATGGAAGCATTATTTATTGATCACGAAGAAATATTCATAAGCAAGATTTCTGTGACCCTTAGTGGGAAAGAGTTGCTGCAGTACTTCTCGTTAATATCACTTACAGGAGAAACCTTTCAGTTTTCATGTTTTTGTTAGTTTTTGACGCACATGTTTATTCTACAGGACGTATCTTGGTCCTTTTTTGTTGTGCCGGGCTGTGTATGCTGCGCATCCATGGCTTTCTCTTTGTGAAGTTGGCCAGTGTGTTTAAAATCTTCGTCTTCACGAATAAACTTCCAGCTGAGTCAGCGTTCATGTGTGTTTCTACCTTAATTCACTCTGTTTGGGTGGTTGTGAAATATAAATGTACACCGAATTGGCGAAGTGTCCACCGAATTGATACATGAAGTTATTTGCGCTGTTTATTTCAGGAAGAACGCTATAGGGTCTTATCTTCTCTTTGTTTTTGACACTGAGTACATTTTTCTAGTTCAACTTCAAGGAGTCCCCTGAGGAAGCCAATAAGAGTGATGGTAACTTCCTTTGTGTGTAAGATTTGTGAATTTCATCCATTCAAGGCATGACATGTCACATGCCTGATTGCAGGTCGCAAGCATTCGTAGTAAGATCTACTTTCCGGTTCTCATGACGCTTCTTTGTACTGCGCTGCATTCTCCAGACACATGAACCTTTTTATGCTCTAAGTGCATGCGTTCTTTTTCTATATGTCGGAGCGAAAATTGTAAACCTAAATAAGCATATATATCATTTTCCTTGTAATCTTTTTCAACATGGGTGCTGTAGCTCCCTCTGTCTTTCAGTTACTGCTTTGTCCCACTTTTTATGCAACCTTTATGTATTTTATGGAGCAAAATTCTGGTGCTCTTTTAATAACATATTATCTGCGAAACTGAGGTAATTGGTGTTTCGTATATGCATTTATTTGCGTTTCTCACTGTCTCAGCAATCTGGCTGTCGAGTCATTGGAACCTTTTCTCATCCTTTATGACTATTTCTGGGGTGCTTGATACTGAAAGTGCAGGTCACCATTTATTTGGCTGTTTGGAATTGCGTTAGCCATGAGTTACTACCAATTTCCTGTGCTAAATAATTATGTTTTCTCTTATCGTTCAACGTATTAGTCTTTCCTTATCTCTCTATTGACTGAGGTACCACTTAGTTGCTGGGTATAGGGAAAAAGGCCCCAAAAAGTGCTTCAATTAGCTTTGTGCAAGTCCAGAAAGATTACCTGGAAATGAGCTCACTAAATTGAGGAAATACCACAAACGAACTCTTCTGCACCCCAAATTAACATAACCAAATGTTGTACTGTTTGTTCTTTACTTGTGCCAGGGAGATAAGCGCTTTCATTACACAAAGGCCTTACAAGTTTATTTCTGAAGAAAGCAATCGTGGCTTGTCAGAAACACGATTCAGGTGTTCATCATGCCCGACAACTTTCTAAATGATGTCTCGTCAAATAATAGCTAAGTTGAGTGATGTTATTTTATAAAATAATTGGGCAACAGGAAAATATATATATCTCGAAGACAAAGCTCAGGCAAGTCTACTTTGGTACTTCATAAAATTTTAATCGCGGTGAAAGCCGTGTGCTAAAGGTTGTATATATTTACGTGAAGTCATTTGTTTCAAGTTGGTTATTTTGCCTTCTCACAGTCAGCCGTAGCTCTTCCTGTGATGTGTTAGTGTGCGCAACATTTTAATCTAACATATTCAAATGTCTTTTGTGTATTCACATGCAAGCAGCTCCAAGTGTTCATGTGTTCAAAGTTGGTTGTTACAAGGGCTTGCTTAAGCCCTGCCTTTTGAGTCGCTTTGCCTTCTGGTCATAAACTTAAGTCGAAAGTGAAGAGCACAATGATCGTTTTGATTGGATTCATTAGTATAGGTTTTTTCAGATGTATTTACACTGCTAGAGTTCTGTGGGTACTAGCCTATGTCTCCAGGTTCGATGTAGTGGTGCCTTGTGTATTGTAATAATGTTTCACGTGCACGCATCTTTAGTGTAATAAAGGTACTTCAAGTTGATCAGTCTCTCCTTTGATTTTGTTTGTGTTTGGGAAAGTTATGAGCAGGCACCGGGGCATGCAAGTGTGAACAGCGAAGCAATTTCAATATAAATAATAGACTAGCCCAACGAAACGTCAATCATATTTCAATGGCGACATCTGAAATCTCAATGGCATCTCAACTGTGGCACAATATGCTTTTCAATGCTGTGGCAATAATAACTCAACAACAAGTCAACAGAACTACCACAACGTTAGTTCAATGCAGAATCAATGGTGACTCAACAATTATTCAACAAAACGAACACAACGGGCCGTCTTAGCACAATGGACTTTCAATGGTAACTTCATAATTATTCAACATTCAGGTACGCAATGGTGTTTCAATTAAATTTCAATGGCGAATATTCAAAAGTCCTCAACACTTAACCCAACAATTCTCCAACAAACTCTCAATAATTCCTCAATAATAAACTCAACATTGACCAACAATAATTCAATGCCTTCTCAATATGTTTTTTGTACGGGCCGTTCTGTGTCCTCCCTTGTCCGTATTTTTGGCGCTGTTTTAAATATGAATGTTTAATCACTGATGGTGACTTAATTCATACGGGAAGCGACATTAACTTCCGTATGCGATGAGGCTTAAGAGGCTGTAGAGAGTGCTTCATCCGAGCACCGTTTCAAATCCTTCACCTAATTTACGGGCGAAAACAAGACTAATGTAAAGTCGTCGACCATGTTGCGAGAATGCTCGTTGCTTCAATATTAAAAAAATATTTTCCATGTGGCCGCAACGCTACCGAGGCCTGATTAAAACGGAATTGCTTTGGTCGTATGAAAAGTCGTCCAAAGCGATTGAAAAATATGAATGTAAGCCTTCCCAGCCATCCTGGTATTCAGGGTTCGAATCCGGAAAGCTTTCAGTTCATGAGTTGTTTTCCACTGAGCAGCTGCTTTCGCTGGTAACATGCCCAGCGTCACGATTGGCTTGCATGCGCAATTGAACGCGTGTCTAGCTGAGGAACATCTTATTGCAAATACAGGCTCCGGTATGCTATCCGTATACATGTTAAAGCGGTCAGCATACCTTTTTTACCGACTAAAATCAAGAACGGTATTTATTTATTTTCTCAACTTTTCTTGCTTTTACAAGCAACCAACATCCCGCAAACGTTCGGCCGCCCCAACTGTCGATCTTAGAACATATCTTGTTCCTGGGCGAGACCGATAACTCAATTCGAGATGTCGCTGAAATACGTTCATCTTTTACACGCCTCTATAACGTTTCCTTCTAGTCTCCATAGAGAGCTGACGTAAAAAAAAAATGGAACGTGCGTCAGGTAGTTTCACGGTTTTCCTGGAACATTTTGCCACTAGGCGTGCACACAAAAAAGTAAAGTTCCTCTAACGCTGCCCGCCTGACGTGACTGGCCGGCTGGTGCAGGGTCATTACGCGGGCAGAGGGCAGTTTGGTAGTTTTTTTCTCTTGTAGCGTGCTTTCTCTCAGCACTTCTTTCGCTTCCACGAAAAAAGAAATGGTAGAACAAAGGCGAAAGGTTAAGCGCCCTATCGAACGCCAACCGACGCACGCTGGTGCCCGAAGAAAACGGAGCCGCATTTGCAATTCATATGGGAGGAGAAGGTTCTTGCACGCCTATACCGAGTTCCCGGGGCACAGTAGCTTGCAACTCTGTGACTAAACTGCCGGCGGAAGGGGGGGGGGGGGGGGGGTTCAACGCAATGAAAAGCGCGAATCTGAAATTTGCGCACATCGCCGTCGCCTAGTGAGCATGAGCATATTTCAACCGGAGAGCTTGTGTGCATCGCTAAACTTTATCAACCGATTGTCGGCGGCTCATTGACCACCGCCTACCCAAAGCAGAAAAAGTTATCGATGGCACGCGAATAGCAAAAGGAATTTGGGACATTGCCCTCTCGGTAATTTCTTGAACACCGCAGCGTAACTCAATGGCAATGGGAATCGTCCTAATATGACACACACACACACACACACACACACACACACACATACATATATATATATATATATATATATATATATATATATATATATATATATGTGAATTTCTATCACTAGCCCCATGTCACCTGAGGAGTATTTTACCACCTCATAAGTTTTCTTTGGCAGTTATAAAATACCGCAACTTTTGCTAGTGTTTATGCAGTGCTTGATCAGTGCATTTAGCACTGACTTATTATCTTTGTCGTGATGTCATAACCGAAAGACCTTGTTTCAGTAGCGCTATTTTTGCTTTTGCAAGTTTTCGTTCGCGAACTCCGGGCATTTGTTCGCGAAGGCTTCTTTTTTCGCCCTCAAGACTGTCGATATACGAGCCAGCACAACAAAGTTTTATTATTTACATTTCTTCACGACGACAAATGTGGGTGCCGTTCTTCTTTGACCACTGCATTTGTCGTTTATGTTACCATAGCTTACGTCTCCAGAAAAAAGTTCTTCACGAATAAGGTAGTACGTTCAGAAATTTTAGAGCGAGATTTCTTCGCTTATAAAGGCTGGTTTATGTGCGGTGAACCAATTATCTTCGCTGGCCACATTGTTTGCCGGTAATTTCGTCTACTTGAATCTCTAGGGTGTGTAGAAGTGAACTCCTACATAATTCCACTGAATATGGGACCATGAGCTGTTTACTGAAAATTGTAAATGTACTATACGCGCATTACCCTTCTGTCCGGGCAATAGTAAGGTATGAATAGGGGCAACAAACGCGCAGCAGTTCACCTATCTTTCACAATACTATATCGTATTGTAACACGGACGTGTATGTCTCAGCTACCTGATTGAATTGTTTCACTTTCGCCTTACAATGGCGTACATTGTATTCACAAGGAGTATGTAATGACCTACACAATATAATGCTATACACAATGAGGGCCCTAATAATCTTGTAATGTAGGAGGGAACGTAATACTTAAGCAGGTTTGTTCATAGGTTTTTTTATAAAGTCGCATACGCTACGATTCAATTATTGGGAAAGCTAATCGCGACAGCAAGAAGCTGCTTACCCGGTCACACAAGTACTAAAATATGTCTTTCTATTAAAGATTCTTGGCTGCTACTTTTTGACCTAACAAGATGGTAAGAAGGCCGCTCTTCGTCATTGAGAACAGAATCTCACCGTCTCAGCATGAACACTGTCGCACCTCAGCGTTGCCTCACTGCCGATTAGTTGTTCTACTACACACCAGCTTTCAAAGCATCACCGCGCCAAAGCGAGCAAAATTTTAGAATTTCTGATATTTCTGAGCGCACGCTCTCACCTGAAACTGAGCACTGTGAGCGGCCGGTACGACTTATGGCTCCGGGGGTCGGCCATCGGCCGGCCCCAGAAATCGTTCGTCCAAAGCGACGACGACAACGCGTGTCGTCTGTTCTCACCGGTGACGTCGGGGTTCCCCACCACCGCCACCATGTCGTCGTGCACGAAATCTCCATCCAGCGAGTTCATGTAACACAGCACAGCCACAACACCGGCACACACGGCGGGCATCCACGCGGCACTGGTCGAACACCACTTCCGTCCAACACCGTCGTCCGCGAACGTCGGTACTTTCGCGCCGGCACAGTCGACGCCGTCCCGCCGCTTTTGCTGCTGTTGCTGCGCACGTTGGCGTCGATGGCAGTGGGACGACCACCGCCGCTGCTCCTCTACTGGAACTGTGCTCGAACTGGCTTCGAGCCTCAGAGGACGTTCGTAGTAAGAACGTGTTCTCGCAGCTACGGACGCGCACATGACCCTAAGTGAGTCGGTCAACGCGCGCACTCTGTTTGTCCCGCACGCTGCTTTGCATCTGCGAATATTGCAAGGAGCCTCTCGATGACAACCTTTCCGCTCGCCATTCGATTGACTTGATTTTCCCTTTACGCCCACCATTGTGGTGGACGCATTTTCTGAAGATTCTAGGTAGGCATGGAGCAGAGTCGATTCGGCGCCTCCCGCCAGCCAGCCTCCTACAGACATGTTGTCAAGTGTCGCACAATAAACACAGTTGGTAATGGTTGAAACACCCCCATACGGAGATGCCGCAGTCTTGGTCCATACGCTCTCTTCGACAGCGCTCTGCAGTCAATGAACTGCACTAACACCGAGGAATCGGACACGCTCTGGACTATCCGGCACTTTCGAAGCACGTGCAACGTAGGACGGCTTACTCACAGCCGCCGGAATGCATCCAGGAGCAGGTCCACTCGCGACCGCTGTCTCCTTGACGCTCTCGAAGGCATTACGTCGTAATCCATGGTAAATCAGTGCAAATGGCGCGATACTTCGAGAGTCGAGTAGACGACACGTAGGAGACGATGACGATGACCTGCCTCCATTTGGGGGTGCGAACGCCGGCCGCATGCTCTGCAGGCCAGCTGCTCAAACTGCGGCCTGTTTAATGGTTGAGGAGGAGAAAAAAATACATCAACGTGTAATTATCCTAAGACGACCCCCATATCTCACGAAACTCCATCATTTTCCCTCTCGTTGCTTACGCATCATACGGGCCGGTCACAAGGTGCTGCGACGCTTCGGTGAATCGCGCGTTACTGCGCTATATGCACTCAAACTACTACATCTTTACGGTTCCGCATTACCCTGCTGAAAGGACGCTGATACCTAAACCTGAGACACAAATATTCAGGCCCAGTGTTCGAATAGAGGAACAGATTCCCGCTGAGAGGCGTTCACACGGCGTGATAGACAGGATACAGAGTTCATCAGCGTGCCTAACCACGCGGGACCATGCGCGCGAAATAAGCTAACGGTCGAGCGTCTGATCTGGCACTGGCAAAGAGACGGAGAGAATCTCGCTGACCCGACGAAGCGGGGCGCCCCTGGTGGCACTACGCATCGACTGTGGAGGAGAGGCGCGGGCGCAGCGCTCGCGTTCGAGGGGTCCAGCGAGGGCTCCGCAGAATGTGCCGCCATCTGTCGTTCGGCGCACAAGTTAGAGGCGAGGGCGCCGCAAAATACCGTTTGTTGGAAGGACGCAGCTCGAGGTGCTGGCTGTCCAGCTCAAATTTGCCCTGGCTGCCGAAACGAAAAATGTACGATCGAATGAGAGAGTAAAAAGAAAAAAAAAGAACAGTCAAATTGGAACTTAAAAAAAGAACAAAGGCCCATATGAATAAAGGAATGGCTTAAATATATATACAGGAAATACGGCGTTCTCAAACTAAAAAAAAATTGATTACCTCAAGGATAATTTATGTTTTGTATGGCCAGATCGACCACTGAAAGCAAGGGAGGAAAGAAACATTGAGTGACTAAAAGGTGCGTAAGTGGCAGTGGTTTCTTTTTTGCTATTATGTTCCGAATTAAGGACTCAAGGAAGAGCTGCCATCTACCGATCGTTAAAGAAATGGGGTGCGAAGGTACCATAACAACTGGTATTATTCACTTACTTCGACAACGCTGCTACTCAGCTCATACTTTGTTGCTCGGACGAAAAAAAAGATCAGAGGAAATTAATAGACCCTGGAATTGAGTAGACTGAAAATGAAGCAAATCAGACTGTGATCAACGAAGGATCATAAGGCATAAAGAAGGCACAAGCAAATCACATAGGGATGACGTGGCGTGCAAAAAGAAAAAAAGAACGCTGAAAGCTTACAGTGGCCTACGAGAAGGCGAAAACTGTGTGCGTAACCAGAAGGACGAAAGGGCAGCCCATTCTTTCTTTCCTGATTGCATTTACGTATTACCGGTAACAGAGAAAAATAGAACCAGCGAGGGAATTTCTGCCTCAATCTATGCGCGGTCACCCGTTTATCGAGTACAGGAATGAAGACCGGGAATATTGTTAAAGAAATCAGGATGTTACTAAAGATAGCCAATATGACAAAAAGGGTTGAGATACGTTACCGACTCGCAAGAAAGTAAAAAGTAATGGGAAACCGATACAGACAGCAAAGGAATGATAGAAGGCAATGAACTAAAGCCTGGAAGAAAGAAAGGTAAAAATGAAACGAGCGACCACACAACCAGGAAAATATATCCAGGGTGAACAGGACGGCGAGAAGTTGCAAAAATAATTTTAAAAATCTACACGGCTCGCAGAAGACAGTGCGGAGGAACAGAAAGAGAAAACATTTGTGAACAGCAAATAGGCGAAAGCAAGTGAAACCGGCTTTCAATTTATTTAGCCTACATCGAATTTTCGAAAACGCCGGGGGTCAATGGCACAACTGTAGTCCTTGCGGTCGATTAGATTTGCGCTTAGTTTTTCGAAGAGGTGGCTATTACATGCACAAGAAGTCGAAAGGCATCATCTATTACTTAAGAAAAATGGACTAATTAAGTGCAAGAAATTCTCTGCAGACCCTAACTCAAGCTACACGCATGCAGCAAGATATCTGAGGATACCTGCCTTCGCAATTTCGCAGTAACAGCAATTAATACCCTAGGCGAAGAAAATACCTCTGCCACGATACTCACAGGACATTTGGAGAGGACCGAAGAAGTGGCAGTAACACTGGCAAGGGGGCCATTGCTACGATTCAGTGCTACGATACAATAGGCGCTCAAGAGACATGGCGCAAACGAAGATGAAGACGGGGATCTGGGTTTGGCACGAGCTGGTTTCCATCTTGGTCTCTGGCTACGCTGCTCTTGTAAATGCATTGTTGTTAGTTCCTTCGTTTATGTCTCTGCGCACGTGACATTATGGTCGAGGTTGGCGATCCGGTCGTCACGACGGAGCTTCGTAGCGCTCTCTACATCCAGCTCGCCACAGTGCTTTCAATGCGTCGGCTACAACTCGTCAGACTGCTCCTGTCGGGGCGCTTTCCCAGGCTCGCGACCCTGGTCTGGTTTCCGGCTTGGACGGCACTGACGTCGAAGAACGGACCAACTTGTGTAAACGTGTCGGTATTAATAACAGGTGGGATAAAACAATCACGCTCGCTAACGCCGTTGTTCTTTTTTTTTTTTTTTACCGGAGCGGCACCCCATCATGCGTGTGGTACCGAACCCACGAAGACGAATTAACACGCTGGGACACTTAAAAAAAGAAATCTTGTCGAATTTTTTGGCGACCCCATCGGCTGTACGGTCGCAGCATGAAAGGCCCTTACTAAACACGTGCTCAAAGCCCCACAGGGTCCTACGTCTCATACATACAAGACGTCCTGGCTCTTTGCCACAAAGCTAACGACATGATGTTTGGAAAAGGCAAACTGGCGCCCTTATTCGCCCTCTGTAAATACCGCAATACCTAGCGGTTCGCAATCCGCGTTTCATTATTTCCTAAAAGAACTGACATGCACCGAAGCTCTCAACATCCTGCAAGAAATATCGAAACGCATTCAAGTTCCCGAGACCTACTTCAACCCTGGCCACCATTCATTGGCACGAAACGAAGCGGCACACACCGCAGCCTGAGATCACACAAGCGTATGTTTGCTCCCAGAGGGGGCTCGGAAAGGCGATGAGGTCCGAGTATATTCGCAAGAAATATACGCATAGCTGGTAGCATTACCAATTTGAAATGAGTGTAAACCCCTTCCCGCACTCTGCTCTAACCAGAGGAGAGATAGTTGCTCTGCAGTGTCTCCAAACAAACTCCTATGCACACGGCGTTATAATGCATAGAATGCACCCAACCCAATTCTCGTACCTTTGTCGGTGCTGTGGGGCACCGGAAACCCTTCGTGACATGGTAATATTGTATCCTAATCTTGCAGAACCCAAGAATCAAGAAGCTCAATCAAGAAGAAACGAAGACAAAAGCGCAGAAGACCGCCAAGAATCGTGGGATGCCATGCTCGCGGTCCTGGACTGGGAGGACAAGTGCAAGCTGGTGAACCAGGCCAGGGAAGCGGCAAACGCCAATGGCTCACTGGACTGACGAGCAAACCGCCTTGATTGAAGAAAGAAGAAATCTTAGTCACTGATTCATATCATTAAACGATTGTTCTCTCTCTCTTTCTGCTTACATTGAGGCGCAGATTGCAATTTACAAATTATAGCTGGGTAGCCGTCTAGGCGTATCCACTTGGAAAGAAGTCTCAGGATAGAATAGTTTCTAGCTGTTCAGCTCCAAAGTGTACGACGAGATACACTGGCGTTTCTGCTATTTTCCGGCTTCAGCGCATGAAGGGCGTTTTGTAGAAAAGTTAGGTACAGCTATACTGCATATTAACGCAAGCTTCACGGCACGTATTAACGCGATAGCGTTAAGGAGCTCGTGTCGCAGAAAAGCCGGTGTCGTCGGCGTCGGTGTCGGCGTCAGCGTTTTGCGGCGTTGACCGTGAGCGATAAATCACGGCAGGCACTCTATAAATAAAAAGCAACTTCCAAGATGGGCTGGGTGGGAATCGAACCAGGGTCTCCGGAGTGTGAGGCGGAGACGCTACCACTCAGCCACGATTTCGATGCTTCCAAAAGGTACAAACGCGCCTCTAGTGAATGCGGTGTTGCCTTCGAAACGAGCCGTGGAAAGTTATACTGTGGTGTATATCGGTAATTATGAACATGTAACTTACAGAAGTCGCAATTACACGAGTAGCGAAGTGCGTTTCGCTGCATTTCTTCTGCGCTTTCCGCACACGGAGAGCCATCTTGCGGCAAACACAGAAGACCCCCTCCTCTCCATGTACGGCGCTGCCCCGACAGATGGCGCGCCACGCGCGCATTTTTTAAAACCGATGAGACCCTCAGAATTAGTTCAATATATGCCTTGCAAACTTTCCCACATCTGTTCACCAATCGCAATCTGCCCGCTAAACTGTTCAGTTGAATTTGCTTTAGTTAAGCTTTATTTTAACAGTTTCCATAAAGAAACAGAACGCCGAGAAAGGAGAAGTGTACATATTTTTTGTAACTTTCCGTCCTCAGCGAGAAAGCCGTTTTCTTTCATTTTCTTTTGTGCTTAAGATATCATTTAACGAAAATATTGTGGACATATGCTGTTTAGCTGTACGCTCACATCATTGAATTATCAACTTTCTTTTTCTAAGTCAGTACAGCAGGTAGCGAGGAAAAAGTCAACAAAAATATCTTTAAGCAAGCTAAACTGCTCTTTCTTTTTTTTTGACTACTTAGAGTGTAGACGAAGATCCCCTGTTCCTTGACAAAGAAACATTGGAATGTTTACGCACCCTAAGAACACATTTCACGACTACACAGAAACACAAGACCAAGATAACAAAACGTATTACAGCACGTGTATTTATTTGGAATACCTTGCGGATATCTGCTTTCCGTGTTTTTAGGTTCTCGTCATTTCACTTATTACAAAAGAGTGCGGTCGATGTCGTAGCAGCTCGAGTTCCGTTAAAATTAACAAATGAGAAGAAGTTGCAACAGCGAAGGAAGAAATTAAAGGAAATGTAATCAGACTCATATCTACATTCCTGCCCCGGCGGAGAGGACTCGACCGTACGGAAGCAATTATCCTCGGGCTGAAATAAGGAAACCCCCGTGCGCTTTAATATCGCGCATGCGTTCCTGAAAAAAAGAATGTTACATTCGGAACAACTCGGTGACCATGTTCGTATCTGCTTTTCTGTAGAGGAAAAAAAAAAGTTATTCTGCGCCCTCTCCTTCGTGGTTAGATTTCGCTAAACTCGAAGGAAAAGCGCGCAGTGCGAGTAATCCGCGGAAGTACTTGATGAGAGCTTTACGACATGCGCCTCTCATTTTTACGTTTGTATGTACGTGTGGGCCTTCTAATAACCATCGTGTTGCTGCTCGAGCAAGGAGCCAGTACTTGATAGCGCCTGGCTGCGCATTGTCTACTCGCCCCACTCTTGCACAGTCTGTGCAGAGCACCCGAAGCAAAGACGTGTGCGGGAGGTTAAGAGAAAAATAATAATACTACTCAGCTCCTTTCCTGAAGCCTACAACCTGCAGCAGAATGTCCACGTGCACAACATCCTCGAATATTCAACTAGAATGACCATTCAAGTGCAAACAAGTTAGATGGAGTTCGGTATCAGTAAGGAAACGCGGCAGTAAAACACTCCGTAACTCATACAAAGCGTCGAAGAAACGTTAGCGATAGATGTGCGAACTGCTGTACTCTTTCTCTGACATATCTGGCACCAATGAGATAATTATAAGTACCTTGCAGAATAATATTCTAAACTATACAAAACAGAAAAGTTGTCCTATTTGCCACGATTAGTCGGAAGGAGCGCATGTGTCTTTCATTTTTCGAAAAAAGCCTGCGTGGCTGACAGAAGAAACATGAACAAAAGCGTTGTGAATGAGATTGTTTGTACTTAGTTACAATTGTTTTGATGGAGAACAACACGCTTGCAACTGACGTCGTTGAATACAGACATTTCGTTTTATGTGGTTAGCTTGCCGTAAGAAAAAGCAGGATGATGGGCATTCCAACTAGGAAATAAGAAAGGTAAACTTATGGTGATGAGCCTATATGACGTCACTGGGAAATTTAGATGCTCATCAGACGAAGCTACTTGCATGCACTTTTAATTTTTGATCATAAAGCGAAAGAAAGAACAAGTACTTTGTGACAGGAGCACAAAGCAACCCTTGAAAGGTTCACAGGGTAAAAAAGGGGGCATCTAAAGTCTGGTGCGCATCTGTCTCCTGGTGGGACGAGCGTCCATTACGGTGCTCTTAGGAAGCGGTCGTCGATGGGAAACCGATCCAGGAAACAGCAAACGTCCCTCAGAAAGAGAAAAGTGAAGGAGAGAAAGCGTGTTGGTTGGTGGTGAGAAAAAAGCAAAGACGTCATTGGGACGTTCCAAGCGGTGAGATTGGCCTCGCTCCTCCCTCTCCCCCTCGTGTTTGCTGCACTCACGCCTCCACTTTTTCCGGCAGCTGACGACACGGACCGCCGAGAGGAAGTGATGGAGTGACGTACTCCCGAACGCATTTCAGACTCCCTCCCTATACTGCCGCAGCCATCCGGGGTAATGCTGAGCGGCTAACTGATGTGCCGGTGCGGCATCGTCCCAAACACCCCCGTAGTGACCGAGCAGTACGGAAAGAAGGGGTCCTGCTTCGAACGTTGCCCTTTTTTTTTGCTTGTCACCATCGTCACCTACCGAAGAAAATACGCGTCACGTCCACAGCAGTTCATCAGGCGGTGCTTTGAAGCCGAAACGCACGGGAGTGAACAAGAGTAGTAGCTGACCAAGTAGTATGCGCAACATACTTCTATGTTGCTTGCCGAAATCGAAAACGATAATCATGCATTCGATATGACGTAGGACTTCCTGTTTATGTATTGACGAGTCGTATGTTCATAACTACTTTTCACCGTTACTCACTGCGTGTATTCACATGCAGTGAATACACTGCGTGTATTCACATGAGTCTTGGGGTGCACTTGCTTCTTTGCTTATTAAACTTGAGCTGCGCCTTCCACGAAGAAACGCCTCGGTTATCGAGTGCACCTTTTTTTTTTGTGAACGTTGTTGAAATGCTGAAAATCTACAGGTTGTTTTATGTTTAGCAATTGAAGCTGTACCAGCCAAGCTATAGTTATCGAAGAGGTTTCATACGTTTTAAATGCGTAAGCATTTTTACGCATATCCAAGGAGGAAACTCATCTGCCCGTCGGTCTGTCACCTAAGACGAATCGCTATGAAGAACTTAATATGTAAAACAAAACAAATGAAAAAAGAAAAACGTTCACGGTGGCGAGCTACGCACCTACGTCCCCGCGCTTAAAAGCCGAGTGTCTTGCCCAATGAGCTAAACATCTACGCTTGTCGAAGGTGAATATATCTGACCCATATGAATGCGCCGTAGAAGCGATACATAACAAAAGTCAAAGGAGAACAGTTTCTATAAAGGCTTTCTTGAAAGACTTGGTGTTTCCCGTGCATTGTGGCACGTTAAATAACTTTGGTGGAGAAAATGAGTCTGGTATCATTCACTACAGCGTGCCTCATAATCAAATCGAGGTTTGCCACGTAAAACAGGAAACATTGGAACTGATAAGCAACTCATTCTCGATTCTATGAATGCTAGGCAGGAAGAAAGAAATGTCTTGAAGCAATCATCAGCCTGGAGTAGAAATGTGTAATGGAGCGACCCACGCTACACACCGTGCTGTAACCTTCTGACGGAATTTTTTAGAGCGCAGCTCTTTGGCGTCCGTTCCTGGGTTTCGCGTCGTCGTCGGCGTTGTCGTCGGCCTCGTAACCAGCTCCGCCCCCCTTTCATCTCCCCAGCGCTAGCAGCGACCGACTGATACCGCTGGATGCCGCTGACGCCGCTAGAGAGTCAAGATAACGTGACTGCATAGAACACCGTCGCCGCCATGCAGAAAGAGGAGGAAAGGGTCCCCCCCCACCTGTTCTTGTGTGGCGGATAGGGTGCTCTTCGGTTGCCGACGCGCCGGTTATTTCACGTAGGCCCCGGCACGTCGACGAATACGTGACCACCTTCCCACGGCTAGACCTGGTTCTTAGCGCTGGGGAAGCGAGGGTATCATATTGTTTGTGTCGGCATCGGCGGCGTTGTCCCTGAAACCAACTCCGCAGCTGGGGTTGACTCACTATCGGCGTCAGCGGCATCAGTCAGTCGCTGCTTTAACCGTCCATCGATCCACACCGATGTTAGTAGTGGGGGACTTTAATGTTGACATAAAGACAAACAGCAATTTCCTAACACTTATGCGGGAGAACATCCCGTTCCTCTCGCTCGTAACGCGTTCCCCGGCTGTGACAACCTCGCGAGGCACTTGTATAGATCTCGTCTTTGAGAATCAAGCATTGGTGTACCAAGTCGAACATATATCAGTCTATTTCTCCGACCACAAAGCTTCCTTCATGACTGTCAAGAACTGTTAGTGGAGTCTTTGTTAAAGGAATACGTGTGAAAAATAAAAAAAAAATTCTGTGATAGCGCATACATGTGTTGCTCGATTTCTTTGCCTCAATCTATCGAAAAGGTGAAACAGCTTATTTGCTGCGCTCAAATTTCGCATTAGGAAGTAACGTAATCGTCGGTAATTTTTTTTAGAGCGCAGCTCTTAAGCAACCGTTCCTGCGGCGAGCGTCGTGGTGGTCCCTCGTATCCGAGTGAACGAACGCAGCGGAGAACAAAGAGCTATAGCTCAGCGGCTTAACGAGCCAGCGGGCCAGCGGAGACACCAATGCGCATGTGCGGTACGTTGGGGCGACCAGCGTGTTACCGGCGGAGAACGCCCAGCGAAACAGCGCTTCTGGCTAATTCCGCACGAAGGTGGGCATGTCGTCGGAGGCGTGTTCAAACGTGGCGCTTGCTCTCCTACTGGCGCAAAAGCCTCGGAGGTGTTTCACAACCTCTGTATCCTGCGAGGGGTTTCAGCAACGAGGCTGTTTCGAGACAATTTGAAGTGGATGACCGCGATGGAGAACCTGAGGCGAGCGTAGTGCTTTTAACAGTAATTCCAACCTTGGTCGACAGGTGGCGTAGCAAAACACTCTGCTCGACCGAGCATTGGATCGCTGGACTAAGACTTTTTCTTTCGTGCGGCGCTTTGCCTCATTCTGTGCTCAGCCGCAGGCTCGTAATCCTTCTCAGCTATAACTAGAGGGCTTTAGCTTGGAGTTTGTGCACTCCGGTCAACAGCTAAGCGGAGCAGATCCACGAATGCGCATGCGTCCGCCGCTTAGCCGCAAGCGGGCTGGCGGAGCGACAAACACGGTCTGCTTACAAGCTGCCTGAGCGGAGCGGGCTGCGCAGCACGTTGGCTAGCGTTGGCGTCAGAAATGACTGGATTGGATGCCGAAAGCAAGCTCGCTGGCTATTACGTAGCGTTCCCCAAGACGGCACTTTATTTTCCACTGAATAAAATGCACCGGTAACGCATTACAAGCGCACGTCTAGGCGCTTCATAAAGAAACAAGTTATAATATATATATATATATATATATATATATATATATATATATATATATATATATATATATATATACGGTTTAGTTCATAAAAGTGATCAATGGTGGTTTTTATTTTATTTCATTACCCTGAATTTGGCCAGAGGGCGCTGCAAATGTGACAGGTCCGCTCCGCTCCACTATTCGTATAACTAAAACGTGAAAATCGCCCGCCGCTCCGCTGTGGCTTAGCATGGCAACTCGGAGCGGAGCGCACCGTAAGGACGCTCAACTAAAACACTCTACTCTCGAATGAAAGTGAACGCGCAGTGCAGCGGCAGATGAAACACGGCAATAGCGAAGAGATGGTGAGGAAGAAAGCGGAGGAGGAAAGTGCAACGAAACCATGAGGCGGAAAGTGGAAAAGGGGAAGGTATGCTGAAAGCGTGAGAAGAAAAGCGTAGTCCGCGCAAGACGGGCTTTGCGGCGACGATGGCTACGAGATTGCACCACAGTAACGCGTCTCATCTCTATAAAAAAAAAGCGCTGCATGAGCGAGGTATGTCTGCGGCGGCTGCTGTGAATCACTTCCACGCCTGAACCACGCGCCGACTCTCGCGATTTCCCGATTAACGATACACTCGCGCCACATATGGCTCCGTTGGCAACGTGCTGCACGAGACATATTGTCTGCGCCAGTCAATATATCGTGTAATGAAAACACTTACTTGTAGAGCTGCATTCAAATTTCGCATTAGAGAGTATCGTAATCGTTGGGGAATTTTCATCGAGAGGCTGTATATAGCTACCTTCGAGCGCTGATCGATGTCCGTCCGTCTACGCGTCAGGTCGTGCAATTTCTCGCGAATGCTCAGTACCTCTCCATCTATTGCAAGTATCTTGAAAAAGCGTTTACTGAAATTGGCCGCAAATACGACTCTATCATTCTGCTTAGTTTCATTTGCTTGTCATAATTAGTTCACAGTGAAGTTGTAAACGTTGCAGAATTGCCGTCTGCTGTCTATACATGGCCGTCTACGGAGGGAGTGTGGTTACAGAAAACGGCTGTACAATGTAAACGAAAATAAACCCACCTGGGAGTTTTTAAGAGGTGATGTGCCCTAAAACCTACCCTCTCAAATATTTACTCCGATGTATGGGAGCAAAACAGCGCCATCCCCTCGTTTCACTCCGCTGGCTAGCTGCGGGAGTATTAGGGCGACATGACGCGATTTTACTCCGCTTAAAACTCTTGTTCTCCCGTGAAACTCCGACACGGAGTTTTAAAAAACTCCCCTCCACCGATACAGGTTGGTCACGTGGCGCTTCCCATGAGGCTTTGCGCCTCGCCAGCGATCAGGCGCGTTCGGCGGAGCGGGCAGTGCTCATGGCTGACGGTTTGTTTACGTCTGTGAAGTGTCGTTCCGTGACAGCGTTTCGTCAATTTGTTTCCCGTATTTCCTTCCAGAAAGTGTTATAGGCATGCCTGAAGGTCACTAAAGGGTGCAGCGGTGGCGTAGAGGTAGAACACCCGCCTCGCGTGCAAGAGGTCCGTGGTTCGAATCCCGGTGCCGGCAATTTTCCACCGGATTAAAAAAAAAATCCGCGTGTTGATAAAATTGCATAAACAGGCCTGGAGTGTGGCCTGATCCCGGTGACCAGAACCGGTAACGCACTCCCTTACCAGAGCAGGATTGGCCACCCTGGTGCAGTACTTGGCCACAACCTCCTATATGAACAACACAATCAAACCCCGGCCCTCAGTCCCCAGCAGCTGCGAAGCAACTGACCACGGCGGCGGTCAGACCTGCGACGCTGCAGAGGGTGCTAAGAATCACTGGCTCCGGACAGGCCGCCATTGGAATGTGAACCTGGCAACGTTTAACGCTAGAACGTTATCTAGTGAGGCGAGTCTAGCAGTGCTATTGGAGGAATTAGAGGGCAGTAAATGGGATATAATAGGGCTCAGCGAAGTTAGGAGGCCAAAAGAAGCATATACAGTGCTAAAAAGCGGGCACGTCCTGTGCTACCGGGGCTTAGAAGAGAGAAGGGAACTAGGCGTCGGATTCCTGATTAATAAGTATATAACTGGTAACATACAGGAATTCTATAGCATTAACAAGAGGGTGGCAGGTCTTGTTGTGAAACTTAATAAGAGGTACAAAATGAAGATTATACAGGTCTACATCCAGTCATGATGACCAGGAAGTCGAAAGCTTCTATGAAGACGTGGAATCGGCGATGGGTAGAGTGAAAACTAAATACACTATACTAATGGGTGACTTTAATGCCAAGGTAGGCAAAAAGCAGGCTGGAGACAAGGCAGTGGGGGAATATGGCATAGGCACTAGGAATATCAGGGGGGAGTTATTGGTAGAGTTTGCGGAACAGAATGATATGAGGATAATGAATACCTTCTTCCGCAAACGGGATAGCCGAAAGTGGACGTGGAGGGGCCCGAACGGCGAGACTAGAAATGAAATAGACTTCATACTCTGCGCTAACCCTGGCATCATAAAAGATGTGGACGTGCTCGGCAAGGTGCGCTGCAGTGACCACAGGATGGTAAGAACTCGAATTAGCCTAGACCTGAGAAGGGAACGGAAGAAACTGGTACATAAGAAGCCGATCAATGAGTTAGCGGTAAGAGGGAAAATAGAGCAATTCCAGATCAAGCTACATAACAGGTATTCGGCTTTAACTCAGGAAGAGGACCTTAGTGTTGAAGCAATGAACGACAATCGGGTGGACATCATTAAGGATTGTGCAATGGAAGTCGGTGGTAACTCTGTTAGGCAGGATACCAGTAAACTATCGCAGGAGACGAAAGATCTGATCAAGAAACGCCAATGTATGAAAGCCTCTAATCCTACAGCTAGAATAGAACTGGCAGAACTTTCGAAGTTAATCAACAAGCGTAAGACAGCTGACATAAGGAAGTATAATATGGATAGAATTGAACATGCTCTCAGGAATGGAGGAAGCCTAAAAACAGTGAAGAAGAAACTAGGAATTGGCAAGAATCAGATGTATGCGTTAAGAGACAAAGCCGGCAATATCATTACTAATATGGATGAGATAGTACAAGTGGCTGAGGAGTTCTATAGAGATTTGTACAGTACCAGTGCTACCCACGACGATAATGGAAGAGAAAATAGTCTAGAGGAATTCGAAATCCCACAGGTAATGCCGGAAGAAGTAAAGAAAGCCTTGGGAGATATGCAAAGGGGGAAGGCAGCTGGGGAGGATCAGGTAACAGCAGATTTGTTGAAGGATGGTGGACAGATTGTTCTAGAGAAACTGGCCACCCTGTATACGCAATGTCTCATGACTTCGACCGTACCCGAATCTTGGAAAAATTCTAACATAATCCTAATCCATAAGAAAGGGGACGCCAAAGACTTGAAAAATTTTAGACCAATCAGCTTACTGTCCGTTGCCTACAAACTATTTACTAAGGTAATCGCAAATAGAATCAGGAACACCTTAGACTTCTGTCAAGCAAAGACCAGGCAGGATTCCGTAGAGGCTACTCAACAATAGATCATATTCACACTATCAATCAGGTGATAGAGAAATGTGCGGAATATAACCAACCCTTATATATAGCTTTCATTGATTACGAGAAAGCATTTGATTCTGTCGAAACCTCAGCAGTCATGGAGGCATTACGGAATCAGGGTGTAGATGAGCCATATGTAAAAATACTGAAAAATATCTGTAGCGGCTCCACAGCCACCATAGTCCTCCATAAAGAAAGCAACAAAATCCCAATAAAGAAAGGCGTCAGGCAGGGAGATACGATCTCTCCAATGCTATTCACAGCGTGTTTACAGGAGGTATTCAGAGACCTGGATTGGGAAGAAATGGGGATAAAAGTTAATGGAGAATACCTTAGTAAGTTGCGATTCGCTGATGATATTGCCTTGCTTAGTAACTCGGGGGACCAACTGCAATGCATGCTCACTGACCTGGAGAGGCAAAGCAGAAGAGTGGGTCTAAAAATTAATCTGCAGAAAACTAAAGTAATGTTTAACAGTCTCGGAAGAGAACAGCAGTTTACAATAGGCAGCGAGGCACTGGAAGTCGTAAGGGAATACATCTACTTAGGGCAGGTAGTGACTGGGGATCCGGATCATGAGACAGAAATAATCAGAAGAATAAGAATGGGCTGGGGTGCGTTTGGCAGGCATTCTCAGATCATGCCAGCAGGTTGCCATTATCCCTCAAGAGAAAAGTGTATAATAGCTGTGTCTTACCAGTACTCACCTACGGGGCAGAAACCTGGAGGCTTACGAAAAGGGTTCTACTCAAATTGAGGACGACGCAACGAGCTATGGAAAGAAGAATGATAGGTGTAACGTTAAGGGATAAGAAAAGAGCAGATTGGGTGAGGGAACAAACGCGAGTTAATGACATTAGTTGAAATCAAGAAAAAGAAATGGGCATGGGCAGGACATGTAATGAGGAGGGAAGATAACCGATGGTCATTAAGGGTTACGGACTGGATTCCAAGGGAAGGGAAGCGTAGCAGGGGACGGCAGAAAGTTAGGTGGGCGGATGAGATTAAGAAGTTTGCAGGGACGGCATGGCCACAATTAGTACATGACCGGGGTTGTTGGAGAAATATGGGAGAGGCCTTTGCCCTGCAGTGGGCGTAACCAGGCTGATGATGATGATGAAGCTCACTGCATCTCAGCATCAAGTACATTAGCTGTGATCGCTTTGCTGACAACGATGATTGCAAGAACCACGTTTTCAAGTGCGGAAAAAGGCTTAGGTATACCTCGAAGCTGCTCACTGGCTCGTGATGTCGGCTCACGTTCTGGCTGTGTTTTCGTGCTGCGTCACCCTGTCTTGTGTTCTTCAGTACGTGAAATGCGACTTCTATGTCCTTTTGAGTACATGCTGACAACGTCCAGTGTAGTGTTTCAAAGGACCGCGTAGCAATGGCAACAGTAGCCACTGTTCGAGCGACGACATCCGTTCTAGTCGCGCATGAATGGCGTAACCCAAGTTCGTTGCGGTGCTGTGTTGCCAGTGAGAAAGACCGGAGTGCAAGTAACTGTTTTTATGTATCTGTGAACGGATATCCTCGCCCGAAGAAAAACGGTAGGACATAAGTATGTGTACTGAAAATAAAGCTTCTTATTGAGCGATGTGAATCGAATTGTTATCGCGCATATATGTTTTGGTCACGTCGTTGCTTCCTATATTGCATTAACATTACGCTCTATCCGAGACACTGATTTAGTCGCATGCCTGCTGGCTCCGAGTTTAGGGATTCACTCGGCAGATCAGCGATGTAGCTCCGTTTCGCAACCGAGACAGATTGCTCGGACGCAGAGCAAGTAGTGCGGTGTATAAAATGTATGACTGCGCATTTCTCGGTGTTAATTATGTCGGCTGCTGCGGGTCATGCTCAAACGTAATAATTTCTTGCTATGCTACCACTATATCGCAAAAATTTAATTCTGCTATGCAACACATGCACTTACATTTTTCTTGCTTACTGTAACTAACGCACTACTTTTTGGCCGCGAACGCCGGCAGTGTGCGAATTCGCTTCAGCACTCACAGAATGGCATGATAATTTTGAAAAATTACGCCATTAACTTTTTTCTCTCACTATTTTGAATTAACAGTTTTGTGTTGCTTAAGGTATTCTGTTAATTTCAGAGAGAGAGATCTCGTATGAACGAGCATGTGAGTCGTTTTCTGAAAACAGCACAGCTGCTCCCTAGGTGGTTTCGAGGCACACAATATCGTGGCTATATATATTGGCACCGTTGCTTTTTGAGTATCGCGTGTACGTGTGATGTCTTTCAAATTTCTGCATTGGGCGTTTCTGAAATGTTTATGTATGTCATGATATATGTGCTTTCATTGACTTGTTCCGTCGAATTCGACGCGGTCTCGTGTGCGTATTTCGAAATTTGACCAGCAGCCTCTGCATGTAAACATGTTCGCGCAAACTCACGCGATGGCTCTTTTTATACTCCCGTTGCACCTCGAAAAAACTCCGCCAATAGCAAAGCAAAAAATAAAGACAGAAAAAAGCTCCCATAATTCCACGCGAAAATTCCGCTCGTACGGAGTAAAAATTCTACTCCGATCATACGGAGCAAAAAAAACTCCGAACCGGGGTGTCGCTATAGGACAAGCAGTATACTCCCACCTCGGAGTTATTTCCGTTTACAGTGTAGCTCTGGTTTTTATTAAAGCTATCCCTGAACAAACTATATAACAATTAGCCTCTGAGACGACGTCAACGTTACGCCGAGATTCGTCTACTTTTCGTAAACACATAGTACACAATGAAGTTGTAAATGTGAAATTATCGTCTGTCAGGCCGCAGTACTAGCACACGTGACTACTTTATAAAAGAATAAGAGTAAATCGCTCCAAGATCAAAAGAGGTATTCGCTGTCTTTGTTCTTCGGTAATAATAATAATAATAATAATAATAATAATAATAATAATAATAATAATAAAAATATAGATAGATGCGTAGATTGAGGTAATACACACCACAGCTTCGCTGCTCATCCTTCTTCACAGAGATGGACCGAAATGCCGAAACAGTTGTACCTACAAGAGGAAATTTCATCCAAATGACTCTACACCTAAAGCAGGTTTATGATGGACTCGGTGTGCAACCGGACTGGTACCCTATTTTGGTGAGGCGCTTATCCTTGCCACCCTTCTAAAGTGACACGAACGTTTCTACTCACAGTATGAACGCTGCCTCTTCTGTGTGACTTTCATTGTGCCCTCCATTCTCTCACTATGCAAAACTGGTGAACGTCCGGTTTAATGCAACTATAATAAATACCATGAAAGCAAAAAAAAGAGTGGAAGGGTTGATGACTGTTCTCGGTAGGTTTTTGTTTTTTGCATAAATTACGAACGCCATGCTAAGTCTAATGCTAAAAAGATCATCATCATCAGTTCATCAGTATGCAGGAATAGTGCGCTTGAAGGCAGTATATGCGTTGCACAAAGAGTATTGAGCTGCGTTTTCTTGTTTCACTTTGGAACATACCCCAAGTGAAGTGCCGCATCATTATTCTACAAGATTTCTCTTTCTCTGGGATTGGCCCAGTTTGCATCACGTTATCTCCAAGATCGGCATAGTTTACAACCGCGCTATCTCGTCGAGGCCAGCCTTATTCGGCGAGAAGCCGGTCGAGCTGACGCGGCATACCCCGACTAGGAAGCCGTATACATTTTTCACTTTGAAGAAATTCCGCACTAACCATTCTCGCGGTAACCGTTGACCTCAGTGCAATTAGCAATGAAGTAATGTTTCCATCCACTACGTATATATACAAAGACATGCCTTTGCTACGACCCTCTTACAATATTGCGAGTTCGAGTCAAAGATACTCGGACCGTGGCCACACCCGTCACTGGCTCGAAAAGCGATTCGTGCACTAGTGCAGTACTTGAAGTGCACGGGCTTAACAGACCGTTTATAGTGTCCTTGTGTTTGGTGTCCCTCCCACACGTACTCAGTGTTTACTCTCTCCCTTTCTTCCACTTTCTATTCCCCTTTCCCCCACCCCCAGTGTAGGGTAGCAAACCGGATGCTGTTCTGGTTGACCTCCCTGCCTTTCCTACCCTTGTTTTCTCTCTCTCTCTCTCCCCCCCCCCACCTCGAGCGCTTCGGTGCTGTCCCCTTTGCTGCATTGCAAGGGACGGCGTGTAGACTAGTTTGGCGAATAATTAGTGAATTACACCCTCCCCCCCACCCCGTACTCAACCTGAATGGGTATTCGGTGAACAGTCGTTCCCCGTCGGCCTCCTTCGTAAACTCTGTCATCCACGCGTTTTGCCGCATTCGGGTGGATTGCTTCTACCCCGCACCCCCTTGTTGAGCGGCGTGTCAAGGGTGAGCTGCCTTTGCACGCCGCCGCTTCCCCACTGAGACCTCTAGAGGAGTAAAAGCGTTCATAAGAGGGGCAGTGAGTGCGGTTTGATTAATAATCGTGAACGAGATCATTTAATGGGCAGTGTGGTACGCTTTGATCGGCTTTTAACGCGCGCGCCAGCCTAGAATTAGACCTCGGCACCTTTGACGCCAAGTGACCTAGGGTGCGATAGCATGGGCTTCTTTTCTACTCGCGAAACTTTATGTTTATCGGCACATAGGAGAGCGGCTGTTCTCCATTTTGTCAGCCAATTGTTGCCATGCGACGCGACTGGCGTGTGAAGCTTCTTAAAGAGTCAGCTTCCTCGATTGAAGCTGGTGAGGGTGCGTCCGGGGTGTAACCTGTAGATCCTTGGACTGAGGTGTTGAGAGTAGCGGTTGCGAAACCAACCGTCGTGCAATTTTCTTTGTTCAAAATAATCGAACACCGGTCGGATAGCAATACACCAAAGTACGGTTAGCAGGCTGAGAATTCTAATCGAATTGAAGCTTGAGTTTTGTCTGTTTTTTCAGTTCTCTACCTGACGTTTCCATTCACTATTTCATTACATTTCGAAAGAAATTTCGAAGCTTTCGCACTGCAGCGTCTCGCCACTCTCCTATAAAAACTGCAATTGGCCATGTATATACCGTGCAACGAGTTTCGATACTACATCAACATGTTTGCAAAGCGCAAAAGACAAAAACTGAAGGAAGAACGCAACACAGGCGCTGTGTTGTGTTTTTCCTTCTGTCCTCGTCTTTGGCGCTGTGCAAACATGTCGATATTGAATCACCAACTCACCCAAGATTCCACCTTTTCTTTACTACACAGTTTCTGTATACCTAAACAACGAGCCATTAGCCGATACACACCGTTAATTTGTCTTACTAAACTTCTTCCTCTCGTTATCGATTTTTTTCTTCCCGACGGCGCAACGCACTTGTTTCTTCTTCGGCTTTTTTTTAGGCGTTTAGTTTGCTGTCGGTGTTTCAATACTCGCTCGTTTGAGGGTGACAATGCGCATGCTCACATGTGATGTCGGAATTCAGTGTTGTGCCACAGAACTCTTGGCTTTATAGGCTATTCTTATTTTTTTTTAATTCACGATTAATAAACGGTGCCAAACAGAAGAAGACACGCACCGAAAAATACATACGAGAAGACTGACGTCAGTTCTTTTTTTCTTTTTCTTTGTTTCTTCGTAAACAGATTTGGAGGCTAGAAAAGAGGAAAAACGAATCACACTGCAGACCATATGGAGTTGCACCATGCGAACATAAAAAAAATTGTGCCTATGGTAGCGTTCTACTGTAAAAGAATTTATTGTTACTCCCACCTATATGTGAGGAATCTGATCCCGTTCAGAGTACTAAAGAAAGTAAAAGAAAAATAGTTTGCGCCACCCTTTCTCGTGGACAAAAGCTGCATTGCTTGCACGTCGCCACTTCCGGCACAACGATGCCCTCTTTCAAAATCCTTAAACAATCTTCCGAATTGTTCCAGCGTCAAAGAGCGCCAGACAAGCCGGAAAAGTTGCAGAAAGCTTTGCTTTCTAAAGGACCCGGCATGTGCTCTTCGGGGGCCTCAATACACAAGGCAATGCCAAGCACAAGGAGCAGCTTATGGGCAAGACAGAACTAAACGCAAAGGCGAATAAAAACAAATATTGCATAATATGGAAAATTGGAAACAAAACATTACGTTTTAGGGGCGGATGCTCTAACGATGAATGCCCACGTTGCTAGGTTTTTAGAGGGTGTAAGCTGTGGCGAGCAAGAGAAAGCAGGCTTTTACAAAACATTTACTTTCAATAGAGTCTGCACTCTTTGTTTTATTATAGCGTAATTTTATCGCAAGCAGTGGTTCGCTTGTTAAGATGGCGACTCTCACGTGGGCATAGAGATGTGAAGCTGCCATCTCCTTTGCCATCAGCGATTATCGAGGCAGCGTTTTTCAAGCCCCCATTAGTACGCACGGCATACTTTCATTATGGCTGCAATCACGCGCGCGAACGCAGTACTGCATTTTCTTTTTCTTATTCCGGGAAACTTGAAGGAAAATATGGCTTCATAATAAGCGCTAGGAAATGCAGCATTTGGGACGTCAAAGAGAAATGTGATTTACTGTTTGGAAATCAATCTCGATAATGCTGACCTCTGCATAACTCGGAATGCTTTTGGCTAAGAGATGCATGCTGCTAGTTTCCCATCCATGCCCTGACAGCTCAGCAGCGTTCGTTCTCTTTTTTTACACTCGTTGCGTCGTATTGAGGCACTTCACCTAACCTAACTTAACCTAACGAATCACCTCACTAACCAGAGGCCACAGCATCGGCTCCTCTCTTTGACGATCGTCTCGGTCGGCCTTCATCGACTTATCGGCATGTATTCTCAGCGTTTCTCCAACATGACGTTTAAATATACTTGCTTAGAAAGTCGGTGTCCTAAGTTACTTTTGCTAAATTATTGTGTCTTTCTTTTTACAGAGCCATTATACTGACACTGTAGTTCAACAAACGACAAGCACTAAGCCTTCATATCGGAAAAAAAATAACCGCAAATAAGAAATAACAAATGAACCTGAATTAGACAACAAAGAAACCTCCAAGAAAAATTTATTTTTAAGAATCCGACGTTTCGGAGCCTGATTGGCTCCTTCTTCAGAGGTGAGATGGCCTGAGGCTTCGAAGTGGCTATATGCGTTCCTTTAACGCTTTCACAGGCGCGCAGACACATTGCGTAGTCGTGGAGAGGAAACAGCGGGAAATATTCCTGAAGAAGGACGGATGTTATCCGGCGTCTCCTGGATATGCCAGGATCCTGAAAGAAGCAGACGGCGTTGCTGGTTCTCGCTTTCTAAGAGCGCAGCTCTGCTGCGGCCATTTTGGCGATCAAAAAGCTCGCAGTGTCCTTCCACGTCACTGCTTTCTCTACTAAGGTGTGGAAGATCATTCTGGTGTTGACGAATTCTTTGCGAAAAGTCTTTAGTCTCAACAATATATGACGCAGGGCATTCGGTGCAGGTAATCTGCAAGCCTGATATCTACTGAGCGTTTACCTTTGAATAAGGGAACCGGCATATTTCAACGGGCAAGGAAAAAAAGTCATTGCACAATTTTGGGAAAAAAATATTCTTGAGATCAAACAAGTCTACTCTACTCGACCTAACACGTATTTTGTGCATACTTGCAAATATGAATGTCAACAGTGTCCAATGAGCCACGAAGCTTTCCTCTATTTGAACAGAATCGTACGTGGTCTTGAACCCAACAACATTCTTGTCACAGATAATGTTTAACTCTAGCCAAACAGTCATTTTGTGCTATAATACACCTGTCTTTATTCGTAGCTAACGAACATAATGCTCAGAACAACGCCATCAGCGGTAAATCTAGGCTGGCTGGAAAGGGCCGCCATACTTTATTGGTCGGTGCTCGAAACGCAACCGGTGGTGGGTCTGCTTAAACGTAAGCGTGGGCTTACGCTGACGCTGGTATCACAGTTGCCAACCAAAGCACAGCCGCATTCTCCGCAGCCAAGCAGGTGCAGCCCTAATTAAGCCAGCCGGTGAAAGGCCAGGCGCTTGTCCCCGGAGCTTCGGTCTGCACGGGCCTGTGTGCAACGCTAACGAGCGTGGAGCGTCAGCCGCAGCCGGTGACGGGGAGAGACGTCTATCCAGTGTTCCGCAACCCTCCCGCCCCTTCGTCCTCTTATGGACTCTCCTCCACGTCCATTCCACTCCTGTCTGTGGTTAGATAACGAGCTTCCGGCATGCGACACTGTCCGACTCTGCATGAGTGTCGAGTTCGTCTCTGCCGTTCTTTCCCTGATGCAAGCCGCCTTATTCTATTCCAGCGGGCATGCTGATTTAAGTGTTCTTTTTATATCTTCTTTCGGATCATGTTAGACACACACGCAAGCCACTGTAACAAGCAGTTGTCGTTTAAAGTTCGTTGTTTGTTCTGTCTGAAACACGCAGTAGTGCTGCATTCGCAAGTAAGTTCTTCGTCAGAGTACTCTCAGTTTCCCATTTTAGTACCCACCCAAAAACGCGGACGCCTCTAATCGACTGTCGCGTTTCACAGTAGGATGCCTCGATGGCACAGATTCTAGCGTGCTCATCAGCGCCGTGTCCCGCTCAGTTGTGAAAACTCGGCATAATTATGGTTGAATCGCAACCGCTTCTAATCCGGGCGCCGACGACCCTAGTGCCTGTCCGTTCGCGAGTGCTCTCATGCTCTCGCCGACAATGGAATCCCAGGTGAGCGCTCCGCAAGAGCCCGCAAAACACGGCCACGCGCAAGCTATGCGTGTGTGTGCACGCGCGCCACACGCAGCGTTTAAGGTAACGCTCTGAACAAGCCCGCCCTTCATGCGCACCTGGCCTTCCATATGCAAATGCCGCTACGTACGCTGCACTAAAGCACAAAAAAATTAGTCAATAAAACTGCCTAATAAATTAAGTTTGCCAAATCAGAAACCACTTCTACATCTCTTACCTAGGTACCAGATCTATTTGATACTACTTGTAAGAGGAGAGTGAAGTCCACTTTACCTCCTGTCGTTGAGCTGGTATTCGAGTTTATTGTGCCTTTCAGCCATAGTAGAAACTTCTGTCATAACAGTTCTAAACAGCGTCTTTGAGCATGTTGTTAACAATCGGAAAAGGCTAGCCGCATTTGTTATTCTTTTCCCCCTTTTCATTGTACAAAGACATATATATCAATATATAGCTTACCCTTATCATTAAAAAAAAAAAAAAGGTGTGCAATCAATGCGTTCTGCCGGGGCTTACATATGGGGCAGAAGCTTGGAGACTGATGAAGAAGCTCGAAAACAAGTTAAAGACGGCGCAAAGAGCTATGGAACGAAGAATGTTGGGCACACGTTAAGAGACAGGGAGAGAGCGGTGTGGATAGTCGCTATTCTAATTGACATTAGGAGAAAGAAATAGAGCTGGGCAGGTTATGTAATGCTAGGTTGGAAAACTGGTGCACCATTAGGGTTACAGAATAGGTGCCAAGAGAAGGGAAGTGCAGTCGAGGACCGCAGGAGACTAGGTGGGGTGATGGATGGATGGATGGATGGATGGATGGATGGATGGATGGATGGATGGATGGATGGATGGATGGATGGATGGATGGATGGATGGATGGATGGATGGATGGATGGATGGATGGATGGATGGACGGACGGACGGACGGACGGACGGACGGACGGACGGACGGACGGACGGACGGACGGACGGACGGACGGATGGATGAATAACATTATTGAGGTTCCTCGGTGCGTGCTACAAGCGCAGCGGGCTGCTCCCACATCGGTACAGAGAGGCCATGCCTTTCCGCCACGTCGCGGGCCCAATGGGCAGCCCAGAGCTGTGCTTCAAAGTCCAAGCTGTGTACAGCTCGGTCCCACTCTTCCTTGGTGGTCCTGGCCTCCAGCGCCAGGGGGCAACCCCATAGCATGTGAGCAAGGCTCGCTATATCTTTACAAAAGCGACACGCATTGTGAGCGTGCACGTCCAGAAAAATTTTGTGCTGGGTGACGAAATTAAGAAATTTGGAGGTGCTTGCTGGCATCTGTTGGCGCTGCACAGGGGTAATTGCAGATCGCAGGGAGAGGCCTTCGTCGTGCAGTGGACATAAAATATGATGATGATGAAGAAAGCCATATGTAATACGCTGCCTGGCTCTTCCGGCGTAGTATGCACTGACGATGGAAGAAATCAGATTATGTGAGAGGTTTAAAAATCAGCGCGCAGAAAATTTTAAAACCACGTACTATTTGTCGTCGTCGTACTTTACTCTCGGTCATACTGAAGACGTGCTGTAGGCACCATCGTTTCGTCGCGGCAACGGCGCCTTAATATGGTGCGAAGGATGGCTGCTGCATGCTGGACCAGTCAGCCTTGTTCCATTGTGAACTTACGCGCAGCTGTGGTGGTGAACCACGCGGTTTTTCCCATTGCCGTTAATGCTTCCGTCAAAGTCCCAGTACGATTACTTGGAGTCACTTCATTGAAAATGTCTAAGGAGAGCTCTAGGTGTGCCACAGACAGCGGCTAGCGACAAAGTTTTGCAAGAGTCTGTGTCACCCCGTTTCCGCCTGCTAGCTATTCAGCGTCTGCTGTTGGAGTTTTGCCGACCCCGTGAGACTGGTGCAGGGAGCGAGTTCTTCTCCAGTGACTTCGGAGGCGAACTGAATCTCACGTCCATCTGGCACTCAACACACTCGTTGTATTTGGCCTGCAATTTATTAAAAAGCTAGAACGGCTGGAGCCATCCTCCTCGTAGGAGAGTTTGGAATGTAAAAAAAAATTTACGTTGCGTATATTCGCACTAAGTGCCGTACGCCTATGACCGACGCAAGATGTCCGAACACATCGACGGAATGCGGTGGAAGATCGCGATCTCCAAATATATACCGATGGCTCTGTTGACGAGTAGAATGGACCTAGTGCAGCGGCCTGCGTGGTTCGAGTTATCAATGTCTCTCGGGCTGCCAGACTTGAGCCTGTCGTGTCTTCTACCGCATGCGAAAATGTCGCCATTGAAGCGACCTTGCGGAAGTTGAATCCCTATTAGCCTGAGCCCGTTGTTCCTTTTTGTTCCGACAGCAAGGCTACGCCGCAGCTTCTACTGCATCGGTTTCCCCTTGACAAGTGTATGTAGCGCACATTAAATGTGGTTAAAGAATGAAAACGGGTACCGTATAGCATCGTTTTTTTCTACTGGCTGCTTTCCCATATCGGTACAATAGGAAAACGGCTCGCTGACACTCTTGCGGGCAGAATGCTTCGGTAAATGGCAACAAAAAAGCCTCCTTAGTATGCAAAAAAAAAACCCGTAAGAAGTTCATCTTAATCTATTTCCGCATGTTGTGCTCTCCATTGTACCACCCATGTGTGATTAGATTACATAACAAAACTGAAAGTGCCCTCATTTATCGCATTCGCACAGGGTCACCGCAAACTGCAGCGTGACGGTGCAAGACCGGACTTAGCACATCATCGTGTGCTTGATTGATTAGCTCTCGGTAATGTTAAGCCTTACTTGCTAGCGAGTTCTCAATTTGACGCAGAAGGCAGAGTATTAATACGCAGATTTAAGCTCAAGATGGTCCTACACTCAAGTGCAGGTGATATTGTTTCCACAAGCACATTGGACATTTAGGACTCAGTTGCTACGGCTACTCCCAAAGTTTCCCCATAGCCCTCTTCGATAATACAGTCTCTGACTGTCCGCAAGTATTCTGTGGCTTCCAGTCTGGCTCGCCCTGACATAAGAGCGCGTCACACTCGCGTGATACATCTGTTGGAGACTGTCCGAAGTTTTGTTCGAAGGGATGGTGACCGGAACTCCCTCTTCTGGCTGCCATCGTCTGCTATTAGCTACTGTAGATAGCCGCCTACCCAGCGCATTCATTAGCATGGCCTCAAAAATGGTGCAGTCTCAGATGCCACGTCGCCGACAGAACCATAAAACTTGCATAGTGGAACCGCAGCCTGAGTGCATAGAACGTGTTCGCAAAGCGCAGTTTACGTCGCGCTCACGTTTTTCGTGCCCCCTAATCTCTGTATTTAAGATAGCTCATTGGCCGTAAAATTTAAGCGAAATCCCCACGGGGACACAGACAAAATTGTGGTTTTGCCACGTGGATATTAACGTAGAAAGTACCCGCCAATATCCTGAAATCTCGTGAGACCGTCTGTTAATCAAAGACCCGATGCGTGTCTAGGAGAGAGTGCATGTACATCGTCTACTGATCCTGTACGTCCAAAAGGGAACACTCTATCTTGGTAAGAGAAGGGTTGTAAACAGCGATCGGCGACGCTCCGACTGTAGACCACCCCACCTAGCAGCATGAAATATAGCCACATGCAATATAATATGCTTCCTGGCACACCAGTTTCACTCACTTAAAAAGCGTAGTCACTCGTTTACTATGCATATGGCAATGAACATGAAATATTTCGCGAAACACATCAGGAAAAGCAGGCATGTGCGCCTGATGGCTGTGCTTCTCTCTTAAAAAAAAAAGCAGAAGACTAAAGCTGCAGCTGTTGTACCGCTCCTGAAAAATTCTCTGGGTGGCACAAAATCACCGAGGTAACAGTAGCCATAGCCGAGTACACAATGTTTGCCGTCTGGATCGCGCAAAGCACACTGAAGCACACACCTTTCACCTTTCACAACATGGCGTCAGATGCCGTGCGCATCTTTTGAGGACAGTATTAGTCTGCTAGCTGCTTGCGCTTGTCAGAGCCAATATCTGCTGACGTCTCCGTGAGTTCACGAATTCCGGTCCGTGAAAAACGAACGCGAGCCTGGCAGCTCTCGGACTGGTTGGCGGAGCTTCCGACAGTCCTCCTCCTCCTTCTCCTGGCAACAGCGTGAAAGACGTTTAAGGAAAGTGACGAGAGAGAGAGAGTGAGACAACCGTTTATTATCTGTTCAGCTGTTGTGTGGGATTAGTGAAAGGGGGGAGGGGTGGTATGAAAATTTATAAAATGTGGAGCGGGTGGTTGTTCTTGCTATACTGCGTCGCTCGCTTTGACATATAACAGCAGTGGTGGATCGGTCATGAATCGGGCCATTTAGAGAAACTGATGTTCAAGTTACAATTTTGACATATGCGGGTAAATTCCGCATTGGTGATAATTGCCAGTCTGTGTGGACTGAGAAAAGAGTCTGTCTGACGCTCGCGAAGTACGGTGGCTTGCGCCTCGGTAAGGTCTCGATTAGGAACCGGAAAAGTGCGCCTCATTTCTTTATACGAGGTTGTGATTTCACTATATGTGGTCACCGCCGCTCCCGGAGATTCCAAGTCGGAGTGGCGCGCCTCCCTGCTTGTTAGCCCTCGGGCGAAGCGGTGTGCCTTCTAGTTCCTAGCATTTTCCGAATGGGTGGGGACCCATACTAGATTGATATGTCTGTCCGCTTGATAGAAAGTGTGTCAATAATTGTTTAAGATTTGCTGCATAGTTTTCTTAACATTGCCTTTGCTATAATTTAAGGTAGCGCTTTTTGAATCGCTTACAATTCTATGAACGAGGTCATTCATGATGGCTAGAGCAATCGCGGTCTCCTCCGCCTCAAGGGTGGAGAAGGCCTCGAGCGTGGCCGCATTCAAAATGCGGCCGCTACCGCTAACTACGCTCACAACGTATTTTCGGTTACCCTGCGCTGAAAATGTAATGCTCGTCCTTATACTTATCCCACAATTGTCATGTCCTGGGCGTACGGCGACGGTCGTGCCTTCGCGGGAGCATGTTTTTAGCAATATGTTTAATGATCAGTTGTCGTCTTGCTATTTGCGGCAAGGAGGTTCACTTACATGTGTGATTCATGTTCACTACGGCAACCATCTAATAATTAGAGCAATGAAAGGGGCTAGGTGGTGCACGTTCATGATTATGTTTCGTTCAGTTTTGTGCGGGCAAAAAACAGAAAACAGTCTTCACCTAGAGAGCCTTTATTAAGTGAATATTTTGAAATAGGATCAGGATATAATTTATGCATAAAATACTTTGCAGATCGATCATGAAACAATGATAATGTAGGCACTTCAGTCACTTCAAATCAATTTGAAGAATAAGTGAGACTTCGAAGTCATGGTTCTGTGCTTACTGCAGAACACTACGCCGTCTCGTCAGCTCTTGAAGACATGCTGAAAAGATAAAATGACCAATCTGTCATATTTAGTGATTGTTAGAGCTCTCTTCAAGCTCTCGCTTGTAGGGAACCATCTAGAAATAATCTACTGAGGGAAATACTAAATCAATGCACCAAATGTCACAAGAGAGATTTAAACGTCTCTTTCTGCTGTGTTCGTAGTCATGTAGGAAACCCCGGTAAGGAAAGAGCAGATTTTATGGCAGCCGGCACCAAAGATCAGGAGCTATATGATGTTTGCTTACCTTGGCAAGATTATAAAGGCACATTAAAAACAGCACCTGTAAAACACTGGCAGTAACTGTGGAATCAGCAAGAACATACCAGGCTTCATTGCATAAAACTTTTTTTTTTTACGGTAATGGTGCAGTTGTCGCTAGAGACAAGGGTTTTACGAGGTAATCTTATGTAGCTTAAGAATTGGTCACACAAGAGTTGCAATGTAGGCTTCTTGGTAATGCATCTTCAAGGAGAGTACGGTAGCGCGATTAAAAGACGGGACAAAAGACGGCACACAGGGACACGGGCAGCGCTAAATCCACGCTTTCAGAGTTCATCCTCAGACCTTCGTGTTCCGGTGCACGCCTGGAGACCTGCCGCACATTAGAGACGCTGTGTGTGTGTCCCCGTGTGTCTTCCTCTGTCCCGTCTTTCAATCGCGCTACCGTACACACCTTGAAGATGGTCACACAAGGCTGGCCCATAGTCACCTAATAAATAATAAACCACAACCAACTGCGTTGAGCATTAAACGTGCTGCACATTTTTACATGTCCCGGCTTAGAAAAATAGAGACAAATTTATTTAAAAGTTTTTTTTACGAAACCATAATCACTTTCGATCCCATACTCTTATTGAGAAATGAACCACTTGCGTAATATAAAGATACCTTTAACTCTTTAAAAGCCACAGGAACCTCACAAAAAATGTAGAAAATTTCATGCTCTTATATTTTTACTTGGCCATTTACACCATTTTACCACATTTGAACGAGTAAGCAACTTCGAAAAACATGTGCTTGGCGCATAATATCCTGCACGGCCTCTACGCCATAGAAATCACAAAGCATAATCATAATGCTCACAACGTATCTTCGGCTAACCTGTGCCGCCGCATACACATAGGCAACCGAGTGGTCGTCCTTATCGCACAACTGCTCTGTACTGGCTGTAGGACGATTGTCGTGCCTTCCTGGAAGCATGTTTTTGGAAATAGGTTGAATGATCAGTAGTCGTATTGTGATTTGCGGCAAGGGGGTTCGTACCATAGAGGCAATTGTTGGATTCAGACCAAACAGGTTTAGAATGTACCTGCCGGCCTTGTATACAGGACAGACCGAAAATCTGTGCCATTTCGTGCGCCTCGGTCAGTTCTTTAGTGTAGTGTATACCTAATCTCAACAGTTTGTGCCAAGTCGGTAATTTGTGTAGCCCCATTGCTGTTCGGTATGCTAGACGGAGGAAGGCGTTTTGTCCCTATCCGATCGCCTTAGGTGGCAGTAAGGGATAGAGTGCACTAAGCGACTGATCAGAAATACCTGTAGCAGCCGACATAGATCCCACTCCTTCATGTCTGTGTGCCTTGATGCAATCCTTTTATTAATCCGCACAATTGTCGGATGATGGATTACAGCCCAGCTAAAGCCTGTGCGTTGCAGCTGTTGTGCTGTATGAACATTCCCAGGACCCAGATGGTCAGCACAGATGGGACCGGGCCAGATTCCATTCGAACCTCTATTGTGGAGGCCTGCTGTTGGCATTCTCTTTGTCAGTTCTGTTCCTGATTATTAGTAGTTCAGATCCCTGGGCCGAGCATGTTAGCCCATTTAATTTAACGCAGTCTTGGACCGTGTCCGCAGTCGTTTGCAGTGCCTCTGAAATTTCCCCATCTGAGACAGTGTTTGTCCAGATTGTTATGTCATCTGCATATATTGAACGGCTAACGTGGGGTATTGCATTTAGGAGTGGTGGCAGGTTCCTCATGTAAATGTTAAAAAGGAGAGGTGAGAGAACTACTCCTTGCGGTGTTCCTCATGCTCCTAAGGCGAAGCATTCGCTCTTGAGGTCACCCAGATGAATTTTTCCATGTCTCCCTCTGAGGATGTTTGAGATATTTTCGAAACTGCGTTTCCCCACGGTCGCCTCCTACAGATTAGTTAGGATTGAACGATGCGCAACACCGGCAAAGGCTTTGCTTACGTCTAGCGTTAGTATAGTCCTTGTGATTCTGATAGGTCCTGGCTGTACGATTTCGTGTTGCAATTGCCACATTATGTCCTGTTTGGAAAGATTGGGCTTAAAATCTACCATCGTGTGCGGGAATAGCGCCTCCGTCTCAGCATACTCGTTTCGCCTTCTGAGTATAACATTCTCCACGACATACTCAGCTTTTTGCCCTGTTTGGGTATAAAAATGACTTCTGTGTGCTTCAACCTGAGAGGGATCGTGCCAGCTTTCCGATGAGTGTAGAAGAACTTTGTAATCTCTATGATTGAATGGTCATCAGGGTTTCTGAGCATCTTATTTGTGACCCCGTCTTTACCGACCGCAGCTGTGGTCGTTATGATATTAAGAACAGCTCTGACTTCAGCCTCCTCAATGTCCTTATGGAGGGCTTCATTTTCTTGACCTTTGTAGGTATTTCAGACTGGGAAATTTTTGTCGACGTTGAAGTAGCGATCTTTCAACTCTTTAACGAGAGTGTCGTCGTCCCCGCGGAAGGAATGAATAATTATTTGCATGCCTTTCCGCGATGCAGATTAGGTTCGATCAGGGTCGATTAAATGCCTAAGCAGGAACCATGTGTTCTTATTTCCCAACTGTCCGTTCCCTCGACCGCAAAGGTGATGCCAGTGTTGCTGACTTCGGAACTGGGAGTACTGTTCAATTTCTCTTTCTAATTATACGAGCTTTTTGCGAAGGCTTTTGTTATTTTGTGACGACCATCGGTTTCATGTGCTCTTCTGTGCTGCCCACAAGTGAGTTAGTTTCTAGTCCGGAGTGGAGCCGTCATCTTCCATTTCCGTGTCTATGGTTGCATTATTGGCGTCTTGGAGTGTGGTACCGACTCATTCTTCGAGCTCTTGGAGGTTAGCGAGGGGTGTGGGAGTTCGATGATCGTGAGCGTGACAAAAAGCATCCCATCTTTTATGTAGCTTAGTATTCCTGTAGCCCTTTAGAAAGGCTGGAATAGTTAGAATGTAGAATTAACGTAGGAAGTGATCATAAGTGTGCCCTTCTTCAACACTTGTGTGAAACGATCATTAGCGCGTACAGTACGTGGAACTCGTCAACGTCTCTTTCGGGCTCAGTAAAAAGTTGGTCCTACTTGCTACGTAAGAAGTGCACAATAAATTCTTTCAGTAGTTAGATGTGTGTTGCGCTTCGATGTGCATACACACGTCGTCCTCATTCTTTTCTCGGCACGCATCATATATCACCTTCACCCTCGTGTCTCCCACTGTGCATCAAATTGATTTGCTGTTTGCATTTTGCCATAACTTGTAAGCGGGGCATTGCATAAATGAAAAAGTTGCAAGAGACTCAGGAAGGCTGGGATCTCTGCACTGCGTAAGAGCAAACATTGCACGAGTTTAGCCATTGCATAGGATGAAAGTGATCAACATCGTAAGCAATGCCATTACTTGTATAGCCTTTTATTAGGCACTTTACTGCGCTTCACGTAGGCTGCAACGTGTTTGCTGGTTCTGCAAATTTTTTTTGCACTTCCAAATTGTCTTTATGCAAATCTGGGCGCATGTTTTGCAGCCTCATGTTAATCTCGCAGGTTGTATGAGATGAAAAGTTTGCTTTGTAGAATTTTTCTCCAGCTTTCAGGTTTTCTCACAATCGATTTCACGTTCGCAGAGCTTGTGGCAACATCATTCACCGGTGAGCCTAAGCTATAATATGCCCATCACCTGAGGCGACACTCACTAAATGCACCGACTACACCACCATGGAACAT